>NC_025694.1:17755453-17800758 GCF_000633955.1 Camelina sativa | reverse complement strand
AGGGTGTGTGTTGATGGGTCTGAACAGGATGCACATCCGGTTAATGATATTGATGGATCACAGCCCCGTCCTCAAGGTGTTAAGGCTGCAAAGGGAAAGTTCTAAAAACCTCTAACACCCAACCGATTGATGTGGAGGAAGATGGAAAAGCTTACTTGGAGTTTCAGCTGGATCGTGTGTCGAAGATGTATGAGATGAAGCAGAAGGACTTCAACCTGAAAGAGATGGAGTTTGCTATGAAAAAAGAGCATATGAAGCATGTGATGCTTGATAATCTGTTTGCTAAAAAGGATTCACTAACTGAATCCGAAAAAGCTCTTAAAGACAAGCTAATTGCTGACATGATCTCATCTGGTTGAATGTTAGAGAATGAAGTGTTTTATTAACTATGTTTCTTTTGTACTGTTTTATGTATTAGGACAAGCTTCAAGTGTTTTATTAACTATGTTTCTTTTGTACTGTTTAATGTATTAGGACAAGCTCCAAGTGTTTTATGAACTATGTTTCTGTTTGTACTGTTTTATGCATTAGGACAAGCTCCTTGTGTTTTTTTGTAATCGACTCTTGATAACTATGTTGTTAGTAATCGAATGGTGTGAACTATGTCTTCAGTTTGTTTGTGTTTATGTTTCATTTTTGGATGCTTTGTCAATCGTATGGTGTTTGTTATGCTATGAGAATTGGGATGTATGATTAATTGGGATGTTGTCATTGTAATGCAGGTGAAACAAGAAACACCCGTGACACCAAAACAAGGAAGAAGCAAGAAGTCGGTCATGTGAAGTCGGTCATGTGACACCAAAACATACACTACTGTATTTTTGTACTTTTACCACACATTTTCTCTTGTATAATGTTGTACTTTAACCACATGTTCATTTATCATTTTAAACCACATATTGTGAGAGTACTTCTACCACACAAATTTTAAGTTTTCTACACCACAATTTCTTCTATATAATGTCCAAAGCTAGCACACAAAATCTAAACACCAAACCGATCAAATACATAATTCCTTTTCTAAACTGTAAACACCAAAACTCCTTTTCTCAATTTCCAAACTCTCTAAATATGGCATCTTCTTCCCATAATGATGATGTTGATGACATACTTGATGAATGTTTTAATCAAACATGCGATCAAATCACCAATCATGTATGGCAAAATCTTCTTACTCCACCAATCCAAAGTCAACCACCACCTAAACCAAGAAAAAAGCGAATTCACATTGAAAGAAATCGAGAAGTCGGTCATGAGAACTTGTGGAATGATTATTTCAGTGAGGATGCTACTTACCCTCCCAACATTTTCCGTCGCCGTTTTAGAATGAACAAGCCATTATTCATTCGTATTGTGGATAAGCTCGCAAATGAAGTTCCCTATTTTCAACAAAGAAGAGATGCTACCGGAAGGTTGGGTCTGTCTACATTGCAAAAGTGTACAGCAGAAATTCGTATGATGGCATATGGTTCTGCAGCTGATGCGTTTGACGAATACCTCCGAATTTCTGAAACCGTGGCGCTATTATGCTTGGACAATTTTACAGATTCAGTCGTAAATCTATTTGGAGATGAGTACTTGAGAAGACCCAAACCAGCAGATCTTCAAAGACTACTCGACGAAGGCGAGTTACGCGGATTTCTCGGCATGATAGGAAACATCGATTGTATGCATTGGGAGTGGAAGAATTGTCCCACCGCATGGAAAGGTCAATACACCCACGGATCTGGAAAGCCCACAATCGTTTTAGAGGCAGTGGCTTCGTATGATCTCTGGATCTGGCATGCTTTCTTTGGACTACCAGGTACATTAAACGATATAAATATTCTTGACCGATTTCCAGTCTTTGATGATATTTTGCATGGTCGAGCTCCTAAAGTTAAATACAGTGTCAACGGACATGAGTATAAATTGGCTTACTATCTGACGGATGGTATTTATCCAAAATGGTCTACTTTTATCCAATCTATTCCACTGCCACAAACTCCAAAAGCCTCTTTATTTGCGAGACAACAAGAAGCTCTGCGTAAAGATGTAGAGCATGCTTTTGGAGTTTTGCAGGCTCGATTTGCCATAGTCAAAAACCCGGCTCTTATTTGGGATAAGGTAAAAATTGGAAAATAATGAGAGCGTGTATCATACTGCATAATATGATCGTACAAGACGAACGAGATGGGTACAATCTGTTTGATGAAACTGAATTCGCACAAATGGAGTCAAGTAGAGCTTCAGAAGTTGACTACACGCTTCCAACACCCAGGCCTTCATGTGTCGCTAGTATGCTCAAGAATCGAAAGGATTTTCGTGATCGAGAAAAACAACAACGCTTGCAAGATGATTTGGTTGAGAATATTTGGGCAAAATTTGGAGCAAATCATTATTAAAATTATGTATTAATGTTTTTATTATGTAATATGTATTAATGTTTTTATTATGTTTTGTATGTTTGAAAATTAATTAAAATGCAATATTTTGTAATTTTAAAAAAATCTTAAATGTTTACACATTTATACCACTTCTATTCTATTTAAAAATTTTTAAATTTAAAAAACAACATTTTCAAAAATAAGAGACCCAAAATTAAAACCTACCAATGGAAGAACAAATTTTATCTAAGAGATCATGGGTTGTTATATTCAAATCCCCCTTATAAGAGACTGCCGATAATTATGGTCTAACATCTCTCGTGTAATTGAGGAGTCAAAGCGAACACCTTTCTCAACACGGGTAGCAGGATTCCACGTTAAGGATACTGGGAAAATTAAGTTACAAGCTATGAAGGTAAACTTAAGGATAGTGGGAAAGCCTCTCAACTAACACCCACGTTAAGGATACTGGGAAAACCTCTCAACTAACACCCAAATTTGGAACCTAAGCCAGGGAGTAGGAGAGTCACTTTGTTCTTATATCACGAAGTTCAAAGAGATCTAGGTCCAAATATGGGGTATGTCGAACTCAACCACTTTGGTGGCTTTGAAACATGGACTATGGCACAAGTATTGTTTTCAAGAGGAACTGACTGTCAACCGATTTCTCACAATCTAGGACGCGTTTCTCCGAGCTTCGAACTGGATAATTGTGGAAGAAGAGAAGTCTGCCGCCACTCAAAAGTATGAGGTGGCTTCCAAGCCACGGTTCGAAACACCAACCAAGAAGACACCTTCCCCAACACTGAAGCCCGAGCTGGGCACGTCTGCGGAAGCGCAAACCCTAGTTCAAACATCATCCGCATGATAATCTACGAGAGCGGGAAGGACAACCCACATGCTGAGAAAAACTTCTCAAAGGTACAGCAATAGCCTGGTGGAGGATTTTCCGGAGATTCATGAGCCTCTGGGAACTGGATTTCGATCTCCAGGGGAATCTCACAGGATCCCTTGATCTCGGCTGCGTCCTTCTCGGAGAGCCTAGATGGGGGGTGAGGACCGAAAAACCCTGGAATGAGTGGTTTAGCAGTCTTAATGGGGGTAGACTTTGGGGGTGACATGGTTTATGAATGGAAACGATGGTAATCGACTAAGAACAGGCGGTTATTTCTTTTCCGGCGATAAGTGACCACAAGAGAACAAGAGCAAAGAAATCGAGGCAAGAGTCTCTGAGAAAAGATCGAGGGAACTCTATCTTTATATGCCAAGGAGAGGTGGGGGAGAGCGAAAGGTCGATGTTCACCCCCCCTCCCCTCATATAGCTGTTTAGGCTGACGGATGGGACCGTTTCCTTGTTTGGGAAGGCAAATCTTATCATTATCGCGATCAAATCATGAGATTTGGAGTATATTTAGTTTCCCAATGCAAACAAAGGCAAGTCAAAAGTCCCCCGAGCTAATTAGCTCGAGAGATTTAGGGCGGGAACTGTTGGTACCACAGTGAATCACCTCGTTTAAACAATTGTTCCCGAGACGAACGACTCAGGTTGGAATTAGAAGGCAGCTCGGTCCATTAAGGCAAGAATGCCCAACTAAGGGAAGTGATCCGGAACCATACTGAACTAGCGAAGAGCGCATCAATCACCTTGGAGCTCGGAAAAGTAATCAAGATTCCTTTAGCTATCAGCCATATATCACACGCGAGATTGATGGACTAACTGAATTCACATTAAAGGCTCACAGTAGTATAATTAGAAAGAGAGAGATTGTATTCAAGGACAGATTATTTTTGGCTAATAATAAGATTTTTTTACTATTTTTTTGTATTATATAGCTAAGAGCGAACTAAATAACTAAACTCTTCAATAGTTAAGAGCGAACTAAATAACTAAACTCTTCAGCTCGGAACTTGAACATCGATTGACTTCGCCGCCCCTAAATCACTTCGACAGAAAAGTGTTCTCTCCGATCTCAGAACAATAATTTATAATATTTTGTTGTTAACAATAAAATAAAATAAGGATATTATAAATAAGATAAAATTGAATTCTAAGTCGACTGAGTAAGAAACTTAACTTAAGAAGCACACAAATCATAAAAAAATTGAACCGGTTGAATTTGGTTATAGTAAGTATAATAATTTTTTTAAAATTAAAATATTATTATTGGTATGTTTAAATTGTAATCGAATTTATATTATTATGAACATTTAAATTTATATAAATTTAGAGTATGAATGGACAGGTTATATGACGGATTATGAATATTTCAATTTACAATATTATGCGAATTGTGAAACCAATTGATAAGAACATGCACAATGATTGTTTTTTTACCATATCAGGAAGAAAGTCCATAAAGAGGGTCGTACTCATTTTGATTTGACTACACATTATTAAGTGAACTTTTTTTTTCCAAGCATTGTTTAAGAGGTGTAATTCAGAAATTTCCAACTAAAAGTAACACTTCGTTGTAAAAACGGATTTTTTATTGAATATAATTTTAAATTTGTTTTTTTAAAAAGTCACGATTGTTGTGGTGATTGTCGATGTATGAAATAGACAATATAAATAGTACGGATCGTATTGGAGATAAATCAGAACTGATCCTTTTATTAACGTAGAATTCAAGAAAAGGGTTTACAGAAAATAACAATCAAGAGCTAAGTGCAGTTAATACAAGAATAATTGCTCTTCCCTCTTTAATTGCCCAAAAGTGGACCCAGAGCTCTGACAATGACCTCTGGTATTTATAGTGGGCCATTGACCTAGGGTTCCCTCTGTCTCTTCTGTAAAATGACAATTTTGCCCATGCGGCCATATGAGCCAGATATCCAAAATGTTGGGGGCAGAGCCCATATCCAAAATGGTCCCCCCTTAGTCCGATGAGCGATGGCGTGTTTGAGCTCGTCGAGTACAGTTCCTTGTCTCTAGGTTCGTCTTGCAGAAGGAACATAAGATTTTAAGAGCTTGAAGGCCTTCTGGAAAGTCCCTGGTCGAATAGTGCGTTGCGCACGTTTTTCGAGGCATCCGGAAGATTCCGAGATGAATAGTGCATTGCACATGTTTTTCGAGACATCCGGGAGGTTCTAGGATGAATAGTGCATTGCTCACATTTTTCGAGATATCCGGGAGATTCCGGGATGAATAGTGCATTGTGCACGTTTTTCTAGGCCTCTCGGGTTTTAAACGAGTATTTTGCGTGCTCTGCACATTTCTTGAGGCACGGGAAGTGGAGACAGCTTAAAAAATAAGATTTTCCTTTTTACCTCGGCCAACGCGCTGGTCCCCCATATAAATATGTTCCCTTGACTGCTCTTCTTTTACTTTCAACTCTCTTCTCCAAAAGGTAAATTTCTTCTCTCTCTCCCTTATCTCTTTATTGTTTTCGGTTTTGGCTTGTAAGGCCATGGTTCTTTTTCCCGATCCGCCGCCCATACTTCTCCGCCTGTGGCTCTTCCTACTCGTCGCGGGATTCCAGTTAGTCTCCCGCCGCCGTATCCGCTAAGTGAGACCGGGACCATGAGGCGTCCTGGTATCCCGATCTTGCCATTGCGCAGCTGAGTAGGTTGACAGACACACCAGCTGGGACCTCGCCTTCGTCCTAAGTGGCGCCTTGCCCTCTTAGTTCTGGCCGAGACCGTTAAGCGTCTTGGTTTAGACGCCGCTCATGTTGGTGCCACGAATCAGCGGTTCCTAGCATGGGTCGGTGTACTCAATGGTGTCGATGGCTCTTTGCTGCTTGTGACGCGTTGGCGAGAGGCGGACGAGATTGCGAGATTCGTTCTTGCGGCGTATTCAAACTCGTTCCGTCCCGTTTGTTTCGGCAAGCTCGAGACCTGGCAAAGTCGAGACAGGGACGAGCTCGCAACCGAGGTGACATCAAAGTTTGGCCAGGTCGAGAGGTCGAGGCCTTTGGTGATGAGATGATGAGATCCAGATCTCAGGGGCGAGAACAAGATTCTCGTTGGCGAGGTGACGTGGTGGGCTCCGTACGATGATGGGAGGTTGACAAGGAGACAGAGTGGCGAGATGGGGTGGCGCCCTGCGTGACACGATGCGCGAGGTCAAGTAGGGCAGTATGCGGCGCGATGTGCGAGACTTGAGAATTGACGACGCGAGTTCATGTTCGAGGCGATGTCAAACTCGTAGCGAGGTCGGATGTGTGCTTGCGAGATTGATGTTGTGGCGAGTTCCTTGCTGCGGATTGGGAAGTTGCTGAGCTGGAACTAGAAGGTAGTAGTGGTGAGTTTGGAGCTTGTATACGAGATTGCAGCGTACGAGACTTTTCCTAGCTCAAATTCATGACGTTATCGTGTCCTTGGCGAGCCTAACACTTCTCCGTATGGAATTACTGGCGAGATCGAGGTTGGTCATCTCGCGCAGGTGGTGAGTGCGCATCTCGCAAGTGGTTCGGCGAGGCCGTGTTTATCTCGCGCAGGTGGTGAGTGCGCATCTCGCAACTGGTGTGCTCATAGCGTGTTGAAGTGATTCCTTTTTCTTCGTTCGCATGTAGACGATGTGGCGTGATCGAGTCTCTTGATGGCAAGCTCGTTTGTGTTCCCGTGAGATACGCGTAGCGATTATTCCACCAGATGGCGAGATGGTCGTTGTACGGGGCGAGATGGTGAGTGCGAGGTAGAGTTAGGCGAGGTCACCGTTCGAGACACGTTGACGAGATCCCTGCTTATGGAGAAATTGACGAGCTCGTACGAGGTAGGACTGTGCTGTGATGTGTGGGAAGTGAAGCAGTATGGTATGCGGGATGGTGACGGTGCGCAGTACGTAGTACGCACATAACTCTGGTGTGATCGATCAGTCTTGAGTTATATGATGTTTCTGACGTGGTTTGTCGCTCCAATACTGACTGGTTGCTTGGTGAGTTTTGCAAGACCTCGCGCAATGGCTTTAGGAGATGATGTCTATGGTGACGTTCCGGAGGAATTTGGAGATGATCTGTATCGTGCGCTAGAGAGAGACCTTGACGAAACCGGGACGAGCTATCCTTCCTGGTGGGACCCGTCGAAAGGAGGAGGTGTCGTGACAGATCTGGCGGATTTGACGGAAGAAGATGTTCGGGAGCTTGAAATCATGTTTCCTATAGAAGCTCAGGACCTCAGTTTGATCCCACATCCTTCAAGTCAACGGCGAGGGAAGGTGTTAGCGTACGAAAAGAATGCACAGGCTCGGACTGTGCTCCTAGGTCTCTGGTCGCTGGTTTAGCCGTTGGTAATGGGGTTCCGACACGTCGCAAGGATCATACGGGAGGCGGAGAACGTTTCTTCCGTGATGATGGAAGGACCCTGAGCACTGATGTTTCCCTAGCCCGCATGTTTGATCTCTCCGAGATGCCACACAACCTGCAGCTTGCGCTGCCGAGTGCCAACGAACGTCCATGGGACTGCCCAGAAGGTCACCTATGCATTTACGAGGACTTCTTTATCGAATGTGGCCTATGGTTCCCGATTCCAGAATTCTTGAAGAGTTACTACGTGCGTCGGAAAATTGTATTCTCGCAGCTGTCAATCTCGACCATCCGTAATGCGGTGGGACTCACGATAATCGGTGCCAGGAAGGGAATTTCGATCAACTGCGACCTTTTCGAGCTCGCTACGAGACCTACGCTCGACCGTACTGGACTATGCAGTGCTTGTTGTATGCCTGGCCTTACAAGCACGCGCGACTAGAAGAGTAACATTCACGGTTGGCGGAGGCGGTTTTTCTTCGTGGAAATAAACAAGATTTCGGTTGAAGACCCGAACACGACTTTTCCTTCTGCTTGGAATTTGACTCATGGTAGTCGTTACTGGGTTGGATTCGTGTTTTTCTGGTTTTCTAAATATCTTTGCTGATCGTATTTGTTTTGTACTCGCAGATAACCTCCCACCTTCTGCTGCGTGTGACTTCGAGACTGTTGACAAAGCTTCCGTATTTCTTCACATAGACTTGTAAGTTTTCAATTTTGCTTGTCCGCATCCCGATACTCATATGTTCACGTAACTTATTTTTATGTTTTTCCTGCAGGTTCGCGGAATGGATTGCAAATGGGAGATTGCCCGATGCCGTGCTATGCTGACTTGTTCGAGGCTGACACGGAGGGAGTTGTCGTGGAACACGAGGATGGTGAGGTGCCTGCTCCCGAGGGTGAGCCTGGTCGTAGGAATCGTTCCGCCGAGGTTGCTGCAGCTCGTGCCACGAAGAAGCCTTCTTCCGTGTCCCGTGGGAGTGCTCCACCAGCTGGTGGTGATCGTTCCCGGAAGAGGTTGGAGAAAGTTCTAGGCATCCTCATCACGCGGAGGAAGGTTGCGTGACGGACGATCACTCGTTTTCCTTTCGCTACGACGTGAGAGATCAAGCATTCTCTAGTGATTCACGAGCTTGCGCAGATCTTGCAAGCATGATTCATGGTGACTTTGTTCCGCTTCCTGCTCCTGATGATTTGGCTTGTCCGACCACGTAAGAGAAGGCCGTTCGTCGGCAGTTCCAGGTTAGAATCTGATCCTTTAGTTCGTTTTAATGTGCATCTTCCTTAGCCGTAATCCAACTATTTTCCTTGATCACTTAGGCGATGAGCTGGACGAACCGCCTTGTTGGCGACTACGAGGACAAGGTGCACGCGGCTAGAAGGGAGACCTTGCTTGTCCGGAAAACGTTGGCTCAGTGGAAGCTCAATTCCGAGACAGCGCGTCTCAGGAAAGCGCGAGATGATCGCGAGGAGGAAGAGCATGCGAAGGCCGCTGTTGTGATCGGGGCGCATCGGGAGCATACTGAGCGTATGATGATGCACTTGATTGCAACGCGTGAGAGATAGCCTCATTTGCTCGTTCTCAGCCAAGTGACCGGGACCAGGCAATGTCTTCAGAAGTTGATTGGCAGGGAAACCACGATTCCCGAGAGTAGGATGGAGCGTCTCGCAGCTAGCCAAGCAGAGTTCAAAGTGAAGGTTACCGGGGTTGTGGTGCCGCCACTTCCTGACGCTGATCTAGCGCCGTTTCTCGAGTCTGCCGACAAAAGGCGCTGGTGATGCTGCGAACTCGATTGCTGATTGCTTTTGTACTTTTCCTTTGGATATTTGCGAGCTTGGTTGCTTTTGATTTATGAACTTGATTATTACCGATTTTTGCTTCCTTCATGATGAAGCTGCTTCTGCTGCTTCCTACAGGGCATATTTTGCAGTGCAGGACGTATCCTGCCTTACCCTGGATATGTTGTTCCCCAAAACATCTCGAGTAGACAAGACAGACTTGTCGTACGATTTTAGGTGTGGTACGCGTGATCGGCTTACCCTGTAGGTGCTGCAGGAATTGCGGGTTTGCGAGTCTGGGCTTGGCTTAAAATGTCCTACCGAAGTAATGACGTGGATTATTTCACCACTACACCCATGCGGAGCACGTTTTAGAGCTGTCCGCCTGGCCAGGGCGTGAGAACAAGAGTCGATAGATCGCTCGAGAGTGTTTCGTTGCGAAACTTTTTATTTCAAGGGTTCGTGAGAGGCTGCCTACGTACCCTTGAAAGGGATCAAACCATTCGTAGTTCAAATTACAAGTGAATGCTCGATGACGAGATACTTTTTTTTTGTGGTAGATTGACTAATGATAATAGCGCTTAAGGTTGGCGGAGTTCCAGGATCGCGGGACTGGCGTGTGGTTCTTCTCGAGTAGCTGGTGGACGCCAGGCTTGACGATCTTGAGACTAAGTATGGACCCTCCCAATGCGCGCCGAGTTTTCCAGCGTTCTTCTCTTTTGTATTCTCGTAAACTTTGCGGAGGACGAGATCACCCTCTACCAAGTAACGAGACTTGACTTTCTCGTTGTAGAATTTTGCGGCGGCTTGCTGATAGTACTGAATCCGTAGTAGAGCTTGGTCGCGCTCTGCTTTGATGAATAGGAGTCGGTCACACAGCATTGTGTCGTTCAGCTCTGGATCGTGAACGAGCATAGATCGTCGGAGAGTCGGGATTCCTACCTCGGCTGGAGCGAGTGCTTCCATGCCGTATGCGAGTGAGAATGGGGTTCTTCCAGTTGATTTGCACGGGGAAGTGCGATGAGACCATAGGACGCCGTCGAGTTTGTCAGCCCATAGACCCTTCTTGGCGTCGAGCCGTTTCTTGATCCCGGCGATTATAGTTTTGTTGGTGGCCTTCGCTTGTCCGTTGCCTTGAGGGTATCTTGGCGTTGACTTACTCAGGCGTATCCGCCAGCCGGCGCAAAATCCTTCAAAACTTAGGGAGATGAATTGGGGGCCATTGTCGCATACGATTTCGTATGGAAGTCCATGTCTGCATATGATGTTCTTCCAAACAAAATTCTGGACTTCATCTGCGTCAAGCGAGACATATGATTCTGCTTCAACCCATTTGGTAAAGTAATCCGTCATGATCAGGAGATACTTCTTTTCGTTAGATGGTTTTAGCGGCCCGACAATATCCATCGCCCATCGCATGAAGGGGAATGGTGGTGAGGTTGTTCGCAGTAGTTCAGTCGGAGAATGGATGAATGGTGTGTGGCGTTGACACTTTTCGCACTTGGCTGCGAATGCTGTACAATCGGCAATCATAGTTGGCCAGAAATGACCACCCGAATGGTTTCCTCCGGCTCCTTCATGCACTTCGCGCATGATGTCTTTTACATCCTTTTTGTTGACGCAGACAAGGAGGACGCCATTAGCATCATGATGGAATAAGTTGCCGTCCAACATCGTGTATTGGGCGCATTTAGCGCGCAATCGTCGAGCTTCCCACTTATCCTTTGGGCTTATCCCATCAGCGATGTAGGCGATAATATCAGTTTTCCAATCGTCGTCAACGAAAGTATTAGGAGTTTGAGCTGGGGGTAGTAAAACCTAGGCCAGTGGTGATGTTGCGGGAGCTGCCGCGGGTACTGCAAATACGTTGTTCAAACTTGCCGGTACATGTGCTGAGGCCTCGACTTTTGGGAATATGACAGGAGCAAGGGACAGTGAATTGACGTCGATGCTTGGGCGATCAATGCTCTCCATAGGTATTATTCGGCGGAGATCGGGGTCTGATGTGGAAGCAAGCGTCGCGAGCGCATCAGCTGGAACATTTTCGCTTAGTGGATCCTTGACGAGCTCGAAGAACTCGAACTTCTGGGACAAGTCGCGAACGACTTTGAGATAGGCATCCATGCGCTCGTGTCTCGTTGCATAATCTCCACTGAACTGATGTGCGACAAGCTGAGAGTCGCAGAAAGCTTGTATTTTTTTTACTCCAATTCCGTGCGCAAGGCGCAATCCAGCGATCAGTGCTTCGTACTCAGCGTCGTTGTTTGATGCAAAGAAAGCGAGACGAAACCATTGTTCCAGTACTTTTCTAGTGGGAGAAGTTAGGCGTACGCCTGCTCCTGAACCCATCTTTGACGAAGCGCCATCCACCTGGAGTGTCCATACTTCGGGCTGAGGGGAGTCAGCCTCGAGTTCAGGAGAGAGCTCAACCAGAAAATCTGCGAGGACTTGTGACTTGGCGCAAGTGTGGTTTTTGTACTCAATGTCGTACTCGCTTAATTCCACTGCCCACTTCGCCATGCGGCCTTATTGACTTGGACTGTGAAGGATTGTCCGTAGAGGCTGATTCGTCAGAACTTCAATAGTGTGAGATTGAAAGTAGGGGCGGAGCTTGCGAGCCGATATTACGACAGCGTATTCGAGCTTCTCCAGAGTCGGATACTGGAGTTCGGCGCCATCGAGAGTCTTACTCACATAGAAGATAGGATGTTGCTCTCCTCGATCCTCTCTTACAAGTACGCCGCTTACAGCTGAGCAAGAGATTGCGATGTAGAGATACAAAGTTTCTCCTTGCTCAGGTTTTGCTAGGACTGGCGGAGATGATAAGTAATCTTTCAGTTGTTTGAATGCTAGTTCACACTTCTCATCCCACTCGAAACGTTTATTTCCACGAAGGAGCTGGTAAAATAGCAAGCACTTGTCCGTTGAGCGAGAGATGAAGCGCCCGGTAAGACGTTGCACCTCGCGGGTGTTTCTTGGAGATGGAAGGTTGATGATCGCTGAAATCTGCTTTGGATTTGCTTCTATCCCGCGCTTCGTGACGAGGTACCCCAAGAATTTGCCGGAAGTAACGCCAAACGTGAATTTCGCCGGGTTCAGCTTCATGCTATACTTGTTGAGTATCTTGAAACACTGTTTTTGGTGCGTGACATGGTCTTTGGCCTGAGCTGACTTGACGAGCATATCATTGATGTAGACTTCCATGGTTCGTCCAAGTTGGCTCGCGAACATACGATTCACCAGTCGCTGATATGCTGCACCCGGTTTATCAATCCAAATGGCATGACTCTGTAGCAGAAAGTACCTTGTTTGGTAATAAACACAGTCTTCTCACGGTCATCCTTGTGCATCATTATCTGGTTGTAGCCCGAGAACGCATCCATGAAAGATAACAGTTCGTTTGCAGCTGTGGCTTCGACGAGCTGATCAATGTCGGTGAAGTCAACGCACACTCTCCACATACTGTTCTTCTTCTTAACCACCACCGGATTACTCAGCCAGTCTGGATAGCAAACTTCAGTGATTGATTCCGCATCACGTAGCTTCCGAACCTCGTCATTAACCGCAGTTGTTCGCTCTGCACCGAGCTTTCGACATTTTTGCTGAACTGGTTTGTAAGTTGGATCGACATTGAGTTAGTGGCTGGTAATGCTGGGATCGATTCCCGTCATGTGGTCTATCGACCAGGCAAAGGTGGTTGCATTCTGATGCAGAAACCGAACAAGCTAGTCCCTTAGAGCTATTGGTAGCTCGGCACCTATTCCGACGTGGATCCCGCTTTGGTGCTGATTCGACAATTACAAAAGCCCTTGCATTCCACATCTTTTTCACGATGATGAAGCAAGTTCGTGCCATCAGAGGATCCCCACGCAGCGTGTAGATACCGTACGCATTTGGAAACTTGACGCACTGGTGGTAAGTTGAAAAGTCGGCGCGCATCTTGTGAAGCCACGGTGTTACCAGAATGACATTGTAGACGATGGATTTGTCTACAATTGCAAAGTTGAAGCACTGCATCGTGCCGCCGACGTAGATCGGAAGTGTGATGGTTCCAACAGTCATTATGGTGTCTCCGTCGAATCACATTAGAGGCTGCATGTCACGTGTTATGTTATGTAGATCAGCACATCCTTGAATATTCCATTGACCAAACTGCGGGTGTCAATAAGAATTCTCGTTACCAAACTTTCCCCAATTATCATTTCTACGACAAGTGGGTCGTTGTTTGGACTCGCGTTGCGCATGTCCTCTTCAGTAAACGTGATAGGATCAGAGGAGGTTTTGAACATGCTGCTATGGGAGGGCCAGCTTCGTTTTGCTTCTGATTCGCGGCAGTAAGCTTGGTTTGACCGAACGGAGTCGCGACATGTTGACAAGCCGCCCATGATCATGTTGATCCTTCGGCGAGGAGCTGGTGGTTCATCGTGTTTTTCCGCATCATGGTTTCACTTTGGGGGGGGGGNTTGGGGGGGGGGGCGAGCGATTTCTCGTGCTCGGTCATTTTGTGCCCGTGTTTGGTCATTTTGTGCTGCAGCCTCCTTCTCACGCTGCCTTTCATGCTGTTGCTAGTTTGCTAAACAGTACGGGTTATCCTTATGCGTGTTAACCTTTCTCCGTTCTCGCTCTACATCGATGAAACCTCTTTTGTACTTGTGAAGAAGAATGTATTGAAGTGTTTTGCAATCCTCCGTGGAATGTCCGGCAAATTTATGGAATTCACAATAACCTCGCTTGCCTTTGAAGGTAGGACCATCAGTTTCGCGATCGTACTTGTTCCAGCGCTTGCCTTTCTGTTGCTCGTTTCCATTGATAGCAAACATCGTTGCCTTCCTTCCTTTCTCACCTTTGGCGTATTCTCTGCTGTAATGCTGGCGAGGCTCATAGTACTCTTGCACAGATTTGTTTTTCGAACTTGGTGTTTTTTCGGATGCTTTCTCTACAACATCAGTCTGATTGAGGTTCTCTTTCCCTTGTTCTTCCTCTACCTCGATGTATCGGTTTGCCCGCGCATGGACTTCGCCCAAGGACGTGATGGGTAAGATTGTTAGGTCTTCCTTGAACCTGGTTATGCGGGCAAGCGCGTTCTTTAGAGCTCCTATTGTGGTGTCGTTGCTGATGGCGAGCTGAGATACGACTCCTCTGAATCTGACCATGAAAGTTCGCAGCGACTCGTTGTGCTTCTGGTGCATTCTCCATAAGTCGGCATTCGACACAGGGACATGCATGAAGCATTGGTGACGCTGAAGGAAGACAATTGTGAGTGCCTCATAACCATCGATCGAATTGGCCTACAACCTTGCCAGTTCAACGCTTCACCGGTTAAGCTCTCGACGAACAGTTGACAACTTCCCGCGTCTTCCTCTTCTGGTGAAAAGTACGAACTACCAATATAGATGGACATCAACTTAAGGAAGACAGTGGGATCCCCCTTACCGTCGTATGGTATCGGGTTACTTTTGTTGGTATCGGGGTTGCGTCTTACTCTAACGTCTGCTAGCACACTCTCGAGCTCTGGTGCCGCGCTTGTTACGCAGTGCATCTGCGACGTAATTTTCTTCAGCTGAGCTTGCTTTATATGAAGTTCCTACTGCAGGGCGCGATTTTCAGCACTCTCGGGTTGATTCGGCCCAACACCTTGATCCGTGAGCATTTGGTCAGTTTGGAAATGCACTCTCGATTGCTCGCCATTGGGTCCAACGACGATCGATGAAAGTCGGGGCCTTCCGTTGGCGTGGTGCGCTCCTCGAGGAGTGTTGTGTTCAGCTCGCAGAGTGTTTTGTTCGACACACGGAGTATTGTGTTCAGCTCGCGGAGTGCATGGTGCCAGCGTGTCTTCGTCTCACACGTGTCGAGCTTCAGATTGTGGCCTATGGCGTCTTGAGTGATCGGTTCGTCCTGACTGATAGTAATGCCTCGACGCGCGTGTCCAATAGCGCCTGCGGCTGCGCTATCAGTTGGGGTGACGTCGTCAGTAGTACGATCAAGAGGGGTAGTGTCGTCGGTAACCCCATTTGTCCGAGTGACGCGCCTAGCGCCTACGGCTTTGCGGTCAGTTGGATTGTCGCCTATGGCTACACGTTCCGGAGGGATAGCGCCATTGGCTAAGCCATTGGTCGGAGCGACACGCGTAGCGCCAACGGCTTTGCGGTCAGTTGGATTGTTGCCTTGGAGCTGGTTCGTCCTCGAGCGGGTGCGGCCCCATATGGTTGGCCTAGGGGACATGATGCGAGATGCGGGAGAACGTGGTGCGGAAGAGTCGACGCCTTCGTTGCTAGAAAGATCGGTATGAGAAATGCTATTGGTTTTCCGAGAACGCCTTTGTCTTTAAACTCTATTCGTCAAATGAAAGGATTCCGTCTAGCCCCATGGTGGGCGCCAAATTGTTGATGTATGAAATCGACAATATAAATAGTATGGATCTTATTGTGGATAAATCGAAACTGGTCCTTTTATTAACGTAGAATTCAAGATGAGGGTTTACAGAAAATGACAATCAAAGAGCTAAGTGCAGTTAATACGAGAATAATTGTTCTTCCCTCTTTAATTGCCCAAAAGTGGATTTAGAGCTCTGACAATGACCTCTGGTATTTATAGTGGGCCATTGACCTAGGGTTCCCTCTTTCTCTTCTGTAAAATGACGATTTTGCCCCTGCGGTCAGATGGACCAGATCCAAGACTTCAGGCCCAAAACTCCCTACGATCTTCTGTTTGGACTTCTATAAATGTTGGGGGCAAACCCTATATCCAACAGTGATGTGCGGCTTTAAAAATCAACGACCTAAAGGTTTTGGGTTTAGCACATGTATAGATTCAATAGGCAAATGTGGAGAATGTGTTGTAGAGGACATTCCACAAGGTCAATAGAGATTACAGTGGTCATGCCTTAGTTTATTCTCCATATCCTTTTGGTTATTGAAAGTTTTGTTTCAGTTATCGCAAGTCCATTTACAAATTAGTCGCTATTTGGATTATTGATAGATTGTTTTTTCTTTGATCAGTTATTATAGGGGATAGTGTTTTGATATTGGGATAGGGGATGGGGTTACGATATGCAGATCTGAAGATGCAAGTGAGTCTTACAAATTTAGGTGAAAAGAGAAGAAATATCACTAAATTTATGATTTAGCTGATTTTGGGAGTTTGTTGAACTTTTTTAGGTTTAGGTTTGTTGGAAATCATATATGGTTCATTGGGTCCATCCAAATTTATATATAGATAGTCATTTCTATTTATGTGGGGGTTTGTTGGAATTTGTTATTAGTTTTTTTTGTAAAGGAAACCATTCCGCCTAAACATCTGACTTTTGTAATTCTTTTGGTTTTATTTACAAAAACTAATAACCATATGGATTGTCACCACCAGAAGAGTCGAGAGATACACTTGAACGGTGTAAAGTAGCATGCACCATGACTAATTGGAACCTTCATATTTGGTGTACGAACTTTGGAGGAAAAGAAATGCTAAGCTACATTCTTTTATAATCAAAACCTGCAAGTCATATATCATCAAAACTTGAAAATAGAAAAATATGTCATTTAATACTATATTAAAAAAATTCAATTAATACCAGAAAAGCAAAACGAATTGAGAAAACAAATTTTATATATTTATTATCGTTGTTGTAATCAAAATATATATACATATGTATAAATATATATACACTTTAATTGTATAATCTAAACCTAACCACTCTTTTATAAACTTAAACTAACATATAATTTTGTTCAGTTGTAAAATCTAAATCTGAATTCTCCTTTATAAACCCAAACCAACATATATATTCAGTCAATTGTAAAATGTAAAACCTAACTATTCTGTTATAAATCAAAAGCGACATATAAATACATTTAATTATAAAATATAAATACTGATCTTCCTTTATAAATCTAAACCAACGTATAATTTCATTAAATTGTAAAATCTAAACCTCAATTGTTCTTAATAAACCTAAACTGATATATAACCTCGTTTAGTTATTTGCAAACGAAATTCTTATTTGTAAACCTAAACAAATATTTAACCTCATTTAGTTAAAAGTAAACAAATTTGGTTTCCTTAATTTTTGTGGTTTTTTGGTTTCAAAAGAAAATTTACTATCACATTACATATTATTCTATTTTTATTGTCTAAAAATAATAGGAAGTTGAAATGGTTTTAGGGTTTTTAGCCATGATATAAGATATGTTTCTAGAGTATTTGGAAGTTTAGGTATCTTTTTGGACTTATTTGGAGATCTTGTAGCACTTTTGGATTATAAAGAGAAGTTACGCCGAAGAAACGAGTCCAGAGAGAGAAATTGGTGTAGTACTAGTAAAAACAACTTGTATGGTTACAAAATAATGTGTAGGTATAAAGAGGTATTCGTAGTGAAAAATAATTTGTTACTGGATTGAGACAAATTTGACTTGTAACTATTTGGTCGTTGCATAATTACGCATTGTAACAATCTGTAGCAAGTTATTACAAATTAGTTACAAACACATATATAGGTATTTGCTACTACTTGTTACAATTATCTACAACGTTTAGTTACAAACTGCGTCAACCTTATTAGTAGCGTTTATTTACAAAAAGCAACAAATTTTCTGTGAATAAAGAACTCTCAAAAAGCTACACGGTACTTGTCAATACTTTTTACCGATTGCTACCTTTTTGGTGTAGTAGAGTAGTGACTATTTGCTTCAGATATTCTGTAGGGATTAGATACGCGAAGTTGTAACAAATTAGCCATTATCTCACACAATTTGAGGTGTAATAAATTATCTACGAGTGGTAACAATGGATTTGTAACAAATTAGATACGAAGTTTTTGGTAGAAATAGTTTTATGTCGTGAGACCTGCACATTTTGACCTGTAAGTTTCTTACGATGTTTGTTGCCTTGTGATGCAAGGTTTTATATGTAGCGCCAAATTGGTAAAAAAAAAATTTGTTAAATAAAAGTACACAAAAGATAGATAGAGTTTTACAATCAGATAACAGACAAAAGCAGAGTTTTAAACAACAGAACAGAGCAGAGTTGTAACCAACAGAAAGAGCAGTGTTTGAGACCAAATGACTACAAAGTAGAGTTTTTGACGTAAGGCAAAAGGTTGTTAAGAAAGCTGAGAGAACTAGTTCATTAGTGGAGGGTACTACCTACAAGATCTTCATCTTCATCGTTTTCTTGCTCATGAGACTCATTAACCACATTAGTAGGATGAGTGTGATTGGTGTCAGAAGCAATTTGCGGAGGTCCAGTCATAGCTTCAGGATTGGCATATGAGTAATCCTTGTTGTTGGCTTGAGCTGGGTTGGTTACTGAAGCACCCGTAGCATTTGTTGGTTGAGCCGATGGGGATGAGTTTGAGGCACCTTGAGGCATATATTGCTTCATATGTTCCACAACAGTTGCCAGCTGCGCTTGAAGAGAAGTCAGTTGACTTTCAAGAGAGAGTCTTTCCAGTGCACCAGCTGAGCTTTCTCCACGCTCACGAATGTAGTTTTGGCCTCCAAGACCGAAGATCCTCCCATTCTGAGATGGTACCACCTATTGAAGGGATCATTGTTAATAACTGTTCTCATATGCATCAATATGTGGTGCTATAATACATTGTGTATGTAAATTAAGCAACCGAGTAAATTGTGTTGAGTAAATTAAAGATGAACAATAGATTAAATTGAGACCAAATTTAAAGTGATGAACCAAACTGATCCAAATAGATATCAATGAGAAAATGTTACCTTATAGAAAAGCTCATCCTCTTCATGCCGAGTCAAACCTGTGCAATCTTCATCTTCTTGTGAGGCGCCATCGGAGTTTTGAGAGATTGCATCAATCTGTCATTGAATCTCTTCTTCGATCGACCTCGCCTTATCATCCACATAAGTGCCATTAGCTTTGCGGTGAGTCTCTCTGAGGATGCGAAGCATGGAAGGCTCAATCCCTTCCTTTTGTCGCTATAAAACAGAGACAAATACAATCACATTACTATTGCTTTTATATATCATTAATCAAACATATAAAACTTAAGGTCAGAGAAGATGTGTTACTATTAACTCTCGTAGCTGGTCGTAGGATCGTGAACCATCGGTGTGAGCATGTGGACCAAAACCATCACGACAAGACATTCGATTATCTCTTGCTATCTTTCTGTTCTTCCTAGCTGCGTCGGTGCCCCAATACTCCTGCATTGTCTCCCAGATTTCCCCACTTATCCATTCTGGCTTAGTACCAGCATTTTTAGCCTTCGAGATCATGTCTCTAAGGCGTCCAGCAATAACATGATACCACAAATAATACACTTCTCCTCCAATTGCATCATCCCAATAAAAACTTTGCTACAAATGGAGAAAAATGTTTAGTTTACAAGTTGTGGTATCAATTATAATTGTAAGAAGATGTTTAAAAAATGCCCGGAACAACTGACTTACGATGAAATCACCCCACCATTGCATGAGGGCCTCATTGGGAATAGATGATATGTTATACCATGTTCCATCAAAGTGCCTACGGATGGAAGCAACGATGGCTCGCCGTGGAGGGTTATCAAAACCAAACCTGAAAGCAAAAAACATGAACGTTTAGTTACAGGTTATTGTTATACTACGATAGTGTGAAGTAAAGTGATTTGTGCCTGCATCATCGACTCTACCCAAATTTTAAGTAGAAGACAAGTACATAACATATAACGTGTTAAAGACAACATACCATATACATATAATGTGTGTAAGACAACACATTTAATTTTGACAAACTAAAAGATTTATGAAACTAGTCGTGCAATGCAACAATCAATCATTTTAAAGAAACATAACACATAGCTCAATTTTGTCTCTCCGGATGAAGAAGTGGCATCAATCTCTTGGTGTTGTTCTCTCGGATAAATACAATCTTTTTAATCTATCGGCTATTGGCAGATAGAACATCCTCTTGTATGGAATACATTTTGCAGTTGAGGGATCCTTTCTAAACCTCTTATGTGGTTTGTACCTTGGATGCTCACAAAATTTGCATATGAGTAAATTTTCATCAGCATCACCCCAATAAATCATGCAATTATTTTCACATACATCAATCCTATGGTAAGGCATACTCAATGTACGCATCAGCTTCTTTGTTTCATAATAGCTTTTGGAAGCAACATTACCTTCAGGTAATATCTTATGAATCAGTTGTGAAACATCATCAACACAAGTTTCAGCTAGATTGTGGTTCGGCTTAATGTGCATCACATCAGCAGCTAACGAGAATTTTGACAACCCTTCAACGCAATTATCATCAAGAGGTTCACTTGCCATGTTTAAACGGTCGAAAAAACTTGCTGCTTCCGAGTTAGGAACTTTCCAAGCATTATCATGTACAAAAGGTTCACCAGAGTGTTCACCACTCATCCCACTAAGACAAATAAAAATGTAAATTAAATTATAACCTCACGTTTAATATTTTATTTACATATTCTAAAGCTCAACATTAATTAAACTTTCAATATCTTTTAACTTATATAAACCAATGCACCATGGACGTAACTCATATTTGAACAATTTAAACTATATTATGTAGCTCAAATTCATAACGTTTAATATGTGTATCATCATTTTTTTAACATGTAACAAAATATTAAAATAACGCCTTCTAATAATTAATAGAACATTTCATTTTCAGTTTGTTAATTAACGTCTGCTTTTTTTTATTAACCATACTTGCATAAACATTATTTCAAAACAAATCATTAAGTCATTCTAAACATAAGTTACCTTGTTTGTGGCATGAAGAATTCTCCTCTAGAATCAAATTCTCCCATGTATGCATTATAATCCCATTCTGTTTCGGCTGTTTGATTTATATTGTAATCATAATTTTCATTGCCGTCTTGATGTTGGTAAGCAGCAGGTTTTAGCGTCTCTCCATGACCTGTCCAAACATAGTAGTTGGGTTGAAATCCTCTATTATATAAATGTCCGTGCACAACGTTCGGAAAAAGAAGCTCCCCATTGTTACAAACAGAGCATGGACACCACATTCTACCATATTGAATTGCTCTAACCCAACTTCGTATTCTATGGATACTTTTGGCAGATATGGATCCATACGCTTATATATCCATCCTCGTTGAACTTCAATATTATTATGTGAGGAAGACATTAGAACAAGAACTATATAGTTTTTTATTGATACTTACAGAATAGTTTGAAGGAAAATATGTAAACGAAAGGTTATATAGCTCAAAGAAAAAAATGCAGAAGAAGATATAAGTGTTTGAGAATAAAGAAGAGAGCATTTGTGATTTTAGATAAGAAGAGAACACATGTATATATAGTGTGAGATATCGATCCATGTATTCAAATGAACAGTGAAAATTATAAACTAATGGTGATGGCTCTATATACAACTTGATTGATATGACAGCCCACTACAATTGCTTGATTCCCTACTCTATAATGCAAACACCCATATCTCTTCCCCACTGTTACTTACACTACATTGCGACACTATGTTCACTACAGTAAGCCACACTTGTCTGTCGCCATTTTGCTACAAGTGGCTTGTAGATATTTTGTTTCCATTTTGCTACAAGTGGGTTGTAGATAATAATTGCTACGACTATTTCGTCACACATCATAATTTTTGTTACAACTAAATTGTAGAAATATAATCTCAATTTTTTAATTCATGGCTACAAACTATGTTGTCCCTTCATTTGTAGTAAAATTGTTACAAAATAGGTTAGTAGTTTTTTGTAGAAAACTTGCTACGAAAATTTACTAATTTGCAACAAAATGATAACTAATATTTTGTCACAAATGCGTAGCTTTTTGTAGATATAATTTGTTATCACTAATTTCGTAGCAATACTTTGTAACAACATGGACGATTTCGTGCAGCTAGGTCTCCTGGTGTCGAGCGACGCCAATTGAACTATGCATCGTTATGAAGTTTTGAAGATTTGTATATTCTCCCCCGAAGTCTTCTTTATTTTCAATTAAGGCTCAAGTCGTGATTTACACTATTAATAAAAAATTTAGATAATTGTTTAGATCTATGTTTTATTTTCCCTGAGATATTATGAGAGAGCTTTTAGAGAGAAGAATCAAGACCTATTCAGAGAGATTCAGAACTCGTTTTCGTTTTATTTTTATTTCTTAATGCAATTTATTCATGAGATGTTTTGTGCTTTATGAATTATGTCTGAATAATTTGCTTGTTAAGTTTAGAATTTCTCTTTAGGGATTTCATGGACAGTTAGATTGATTAATTTGATTTGGATTCATCATCTCTTGTGTTCTTCACCTTAGGTTCTTCTGAATGCTAATCTAGATTGATCACTTGCCATTTAGATATTAGGATTATCAATTTATATGAGTGTGATTGATTTTCTAATAAAACCTTTGGTGAGGAAAAAACTTACTATTTGCAAAGAGATTTAATTAATTTTTTTTTTGAACAGAAGAAACTTGATTTCATTGCATGTTTAATTCTTAGAATTTACAAAGAGATTTAGATTTATGGTTTTAAACTTAGATAATTTTCTCAGCGAGAGTAGTTTTATTTTACAATCGTGTTTAATGTTGAAGAACTGTGCTTAATTGCTGAATTCTGCTTAATTGATTTATCTGATTTCCTGAGAATTATCCTAGGCCTAGCATGCATTCCTTCTAGACTTACAACACTTTTACTTTAATTGCACTGCTATTTTAATTTATTTGTTTTTCTGTTTAGCTTATTCAAAAACTTAAATAATCAATTGTGTAATTTTGAGGTTTGTGGATTCGACCCCCACATAATAAAACTGCAAAGTTTTGTGTACCTCTATAGTATTACAATTTGAGTTTATCCGAGGTGAATAAGGAGGTTCACCTGTAGGAGTGAATTCGAGTTTTTTTCTTAACATTATTAGAATTTTTTAAGGATCGAAAACTTATGGTTAAGTATCTAATTTTGATTAATAAAATTTACAGATGTGTCTCTCCTTTCTAAGTTTTCTTCCTTGATCTTTGAAATAATTTACAAATTAACGATATGAAAATGCAAGAAAACATAAGCATAAGTGAATAGGATTCCAAAATCACATTCACTTCAAAACTAAATTAGCAATTTCACAACATAGAGTTGCATAGTGTAATTGAAAATCGCTCCACTAACACAGCGGTTTTGATGCTTATTATTGGGAGATGGAAAACCAGAGATCGATCAAGATCGACAAATCCGAAAATGAAAATCATCAAAATATTTCTAGAAGCATCTAAAAGATATTAGATAAATGTTAATATTGGTTTAGGAAATTTAGCATTATCTCTAATATATAAATATATATATAGTTTATATGTATAATATTAATTGGGGAGTACAAAAGCCAAAAAAAAAAAACTAGACAAAAATTCCATATCCTGCCCCTACGAAATAAACTAAAGAAGAACAAGGAAAAAAATAAAAAAGGCAAATGAGTAATCTAAATTCTAAAAAGGACGCGGACCCTCTTTGTTTGCTTATTACTCTATTCGGATCTTAGTTATGTTAGTTGTGTATCCAAACAGTCACTTGCTGTCAAACCTGAAAATGCAATAGAATTCAAACAACATCATAAACGAATCATCTATACCATAGAAAGGGAAACTACTTTAATGCAATCCCTATTATCTTCTTCCGTATCATATCAACCAGGAAAATGAAATAAAAAAAATAACTGAAAATATTTTCAGTTAATGTCAAATATTCTCATTTCAATCAATGGCAACAACCCATACTCAATAGTTACCATCTTTTTCGTAATCAAATAGGTAAGATTGCAACAACTTTAATGCAATCCTTAATCATCTGCTTCGTATCATATCAATGAGCAAAATGGAATCAAAAACTTAACTGAATATATTTTCAGTTAATGTCAAATATTATCATTTCTATCAATCACAACAATCTAAACCACACAATACTCCATTTTACATCTAACCATTAATAATTTCAATCATCTCAAACGGAAAACAAAAACAGTTTGGATCCAATCCCTAATATTACTATGATATATCATATCAAACCGAAAATCAAATCAAAAACAGAAAATCTTATATTGATTGCATCGAATATTCTTCATTTCACACAATAACCGAGAACTGATATCTTCGACTACTATAAAAACCATCGAATATTCTATATTAAGTGAATTCTGTTTTTATTTATTTTACATTCAAATTACTAATGGAGATGATTGTTTTGAACTTATCTTTCATCTAGAAATTCCAGAGTTTACAAGATTTGACTAATATAAGTTTATCCTAACCTGCCTTATGATTATTTTAATGGAGTTCAAATTAATATGTCAAGTTATATTACGTCAATGTTTTGCTTTGCCAGGCACTCACAGATGAAGATACTATCGAGATCATCAAAAATTCTTACTCTTAAAGGTCATTCAGAAATATATAGATCTATTAATTCAACTTATCATGTTTGCATAATGAAACAATTCTCTTATAAATTAAACTTAGCTTTTTAAAAAAATTTCATTACTACTCATTTATACGATTTAATTTATTAACTAAATTCAAACTACTCATATGCTTTTCAATTTTTCTGAAAATTCTTAAAACTAATAAATTATTTCAATAGGAAACATATACTTTTGGTACCTTTTGACCTTGGTAATTTTAGGATCATATGGAGATCTTGCCATATCCTTCTTTAAGATGTTTCCAAAAATATTATCCTGCAGTTCCTGAGATACTTTATAAATACAAAGTTACGATTAAGACATAAGATTTTCATAGGCCGTTAAATTGAATGATAGAAATTTTTTTCTTTGATTTTACATTAAGCAAATGTAAAAGGCAGTCCAAAATTATTTTATATGTCCCTGGATTCAACATGATGACCATTATTATTCCAATAATAGGTACGTAATGTTGTACAATTGAAGAAAACGGTCACCTGATGTTTTTTTTTGTAGGGATGACGACTTCGAAGACATTGAAGATGATTAGCTCTTAGTACCCAGAGAGTGAGGCCTCATATCATTTTCTGTATTACTGAGAGCTCAACAGCTCCAACAAAATGGAATAATAAATTAGTAATTGTTGATCTCTGTATTAAACTTGATGGAAGAAGTAACAAAGGAGTAGAATGATATCAAGGCTCCATCTGGGCTTCAAATATCATAAAGGGCCGAGTTGATGTCCAATAAAGATCCAAGATGATTCTACACTTAGTAAAGCTAAGGGAGAAGAAGATAGAAGAATCTAGAAAGCCCATCAAAGCCCATAAAAGAATGAGAGGGAAAATGTTGAATAAATCAAAGGAAAACAAGTGGGAGCAAAGAGACATTGGGAGTGTTCACATGTGAACATAAGAGAACACAAGTGGGCAAAAGAGACGTTGGCAATGGTCCCCTCTCTCCTTGGGCACTCATGAAGACGTTGGGAGTTGTCCCCTACACTCCTTGGGCGCTCATGAAGCTCCTTCTCTTTCCTCATGTCACTTTCAGTCTTTGTCTTATGTTTACAATTCAAATCTCTTTCCTTGCCTATATATAAAGGCTTTATAAATACTTTGTAATAACACACATATGTTGAATACAAGTATTTTCTCTATCTAGTTTGTTACTCTCTTCTCACTACATATGCTTAACTAATAATCATAATGTAGATTAGTAAAGAGTAATGTATTAGAGGCTGCCCTTAAGGACAACCTAATACTTATTAAATACACTCTAAACTCTTCTTTATTTAGTAGTTAATCTCTAGTTTATCTAGTGGATTCCATCACAAGTTGATGGCTTGTTCACCTTAGAAATGAGTTCTCTTTTGTGTGGGTAAAGGGGGATTCAATCGCCAAGTGATTGTTTGCTCTCTCTTGTGAGCTTTGTCTCATAAAATCCAACATGGTTCAGAGCCTAGTTGCTCTCTTGGTTCCTTAAGAACTCATTTCTAATGTTTGCTTTTTTTTTCTTTATTGTCTCAAAAATCTTCTCTTTCACATCTTTTTGTTGCAAGCTTGTTCTTGGTTTTGTTGGTATGCCCAAATCCAAGCTTGAGGAGGGAAAAGATCTAGTTTTTGCATTGACATTTAGCTTAGTCAAATAGATTAAAGCTTGTTCTAAAGATGCTTCTTTGTAACCAATGGACAAATGGTTGTTCCATAGGTTCATTTTTTTGAAATTTGCAGTTGACCACGAAAATCATCTTCAATATGATATTTTGTGGGTCTTGTTCAGTTAAAACCATCGAAAAATCACTTGTTCATGTGTTATTTCGTGGGTTAAGTTGTTCAAAACATATGTCTTCTGTCTTTACCGTTGGATAAACTAATTGTCCAAATGGTCCATAAGTTTCAGCCATTAAAGCACCAAATTCTCAATGACTATTGGATGCCTTTGGTTGTTAAAGCTTCCGGAAAACTCAAGAAAACAGAGCAGAACTCTGTCCATTTGAACTCTTGAGCAAACTCTCTATCCTCTAGTCTCTATTCTCCTTAAACTATTGCTTATACTCTTTAATACTCTATATTCTCTGGTTACTTATTCTTGGTTACTTATTCTCCAAAATTCTCTTTTTATTTTCAGTAATAGACTCTATTCTCTAATCTCTCACCATCTCTTGTTTAGAATCTGTCTTATTCAGGTTCATTCTTTAAAGATGGTGAGGTTGTTGGCACATCACAATGCTTGGAAGTTAGAACCAATGGCCATCAAGCTGGTGGAAGGTGATGAATCAGGTCCAAAACATGTGTGGTAGTGTAAAAGTTGTTAAGAGCTGATTGAATGTGCACTAGTTAAGATTCTCTAGGCACAAGGTTTCAAGACTGAAAGACATGGCCCAAGCCATGACCAAGTCAAGAGAGTGGTCCCAAAGATGATTCAAAGCATATCTCTAATTTAAAAAGGCTACCTTCTAAACTCTACCTTTTAAATTATTTAAATTCATCTTATTTCAAGTTTGTTCAATTTGAATTTCAAGTTTGAATTTATTTAATTTTATATTTTATTTCGTTTTTAAAATAATTTTAAATTCGTTTTAAATATTTTCTTAACATAAATATAGTATTTAAAGAGAAATAAAAAAAATTACCTTATTTATCTTAATTCTCTCAATTGGTTTCTCAAGTTTTATTTAGTGTTTTCTTAAACCCCACTACATATACTTTAAAAATTTTCTTTAAATCTCATGATGAAGGTTTAAAGGAGAGGAGGCATGTGTGGACATTCTCATGAGAAACACAAGATAAAGCAAAGAGATTCATAAAGAGGAGAAATCAAGTCATGAAGGACTAAAAAGGGAATGGAAACACTTAGAGGAAGGAGCCAACTCTCATTCTAGTTACTCTATTCTCGGCAACAAGAAAATCTCTGCCGAAGCGTCTCAAAGATCGACACATACGGAGGTCTTACACTGTTATTCAGCTTCCGCGTTCTTCACAAAACCTGTAGAAATTTGAGTTATCGGGCCAGTGTAGGTGAGATCATGCCAATCGGAGCAACCGTTCACGAGTTATGCTCGATTAACTGGAGATATATCAGTCTAGCGCGACTGAGAAGAAGCACTCGACCATTGCGATAAGTTGAGGGTCGACTGGCCATTGAATGGACACGAACAAAGCTGCAAAAGAAGCTACATTGAAGTGCTTACTGGAATTATCGATCCATTGTTTGAGCTAAAGTAGGGTTTACACAAACCTACAAGATTGGTTCTCATTAACCATTCAAGCCAATCTTGAGGGGGAGAAAGGTGTTAAGAAAAGAAGGCCACTTAGAAGGTAGATGACAAGTAAAGAAGCAATGGGAAGAATTCCAAGCAAGAAGCCAAAGCTATCCCATATTCAAACCATGGCCATAGCTACATCATTCAACCATGAAGGTTATACTCTTTTTCCCTTGGCAAAGTTTTATCCCAAGTGGTTTTCTTTGCTAAGGTTTTTAATGAGGTAGTTCGTTGTGTGTTGCAAGCTTGGTCTTTGGTTCCCACCGCCCAAGCTTGAGGGGGAGTATTAGAGAGGAAGAAGAGAACAAGAACCTAAGGCGGATGTCAAGAAGACAAGGCTGAGCTTTTATCTACTTAAAGGAGAACCTAAGGAGAAAGTTTAAGAAAGTATAACACTCAACTAGGCTCGTGATTCTCCAAGCTTAACCTCCAATATCTCTACACTTAAGCTTGAGGGGGAGTATTAGACTTGATGGAAGAAGTAACAAAGGAGTAGAATGATATCAAGGCTCCATCTAGGCTTCAAGTATCATAAAAGGCCGAGTTTGTGTCCAATGAAGGCCAAGATGATTCTACACTTAGTAAAGCTAAGGGAGAAGAAGATAGAAGAATCTAGAAAGCCCATCAAAGCCCATGAAAGAATGAGAGGGAAAATGTTGAATAAATCAAAGGAAGGCAAATGGGAGCAAAAGAGACATTGGGAGTGTTCACATGTGAGCATAAGAGAACACAAGTGGGTAAAAGAGACGTTGGCAATGGTCCCCTCTCTCCTTGGGCACTAATGAAGACGTTGGGAGTGGTTCCCTACACTCCTTGGGCGCTCATGAAGCTCCTTCTCTTTCCTCATGTCACTTTCATTCTTTGTCTTATGTTTACAATTCAAATCTCCTTCCTTGCCTATATATAAAGGCTTTATAACTACTTTGCAATGACACACATATATTGAATACAAGTATTTTCTCTATCTAGTTTGTTACTCTCTTCTCACTACATATGTTTAACTAATAATCATAATGTAGATTAGTAAAGAGTAATGTATTAGAGGCTGCTCTTAAGGACAGCCTAATACTTGTTAAATACACTCTAAACTCTTCTTTATTTAGTAGTTAATCTCTAGTTTATCTAGTGGATTCCATCACAAGTTGATGGCTTGTTCACCTTATAAATGAGTTCTCTTTTATGTGGGTAAACCGGTAAAAGGGGATTCAATCGCCAAGTGATTGTTTGCTCTCTCTTTGTGAGCTTTGTCTCACAAATTTCAGTTTTGCATGAACTTCAGAATCGTCAAAAAGAAGGACCAGACTCGCCAAAAACCAAAGCACATCTTCTAAGGAAAATTCATGTTACAATTTAAATTACTTGAATGATCTATACTTGCTGATGAAAAAGAAGGCGAAAATGAGATCTCTTACCCATGAAATAATCGGAGATGAAATGGGTAAATAGGATTCAACAAGATGAGATCTCTACTTCACTAATTGCTCGATTATATATATAATCACATCGACACAATGAATCTGAAGAGACTCTTGATTAGGGACTTGATAGGTAGACGACAATGTAACCTTTTAACACCTTTGTGTTCTTTTTGTGTTCTTTAACTCTTATCAATTTATCACTAATGAGTATTGTGACAATCCCCTTCACAAAGAGAACATATAGATTGGATTTTCGATATAAAAGCAGGTTACAAATTGGAAGAGGAAAAAATAAACGGATGGCGATACTAGTACTTGCATGATCTGTATTTAGGTGTGTCAACATAGTGAAAAGGTGGTGGGCTAGTAGTTCAAGTAGGGTGAAAAAATGTCTTGTTTGTAACAGTATTGGTGTATGGGTCGACAGTCCAAGTTGGGCTTTGTTTACGTCGGTTATTATATATGTAAATCCTAAGAATTTGTGTTATATAAACCCTTGTATCATTAACTAAGAAAGACAACACAAAAATAAAGAACTTTTCCCAAAACCAGTCTTTAGTTTTTACATGGTATCAGAGCAAGTGATCCTCGTGTATCTAAATTAGATCTTAATGCTTCCGCATTAAAGTCTTTGTGAACAAGAAAAAAAAATCATGGAAACTTTTGGTGGAGAAGACGTGGGAGACGGTGAAGACGGTGATGAAGAAGATGATGTGATGTGTGGATTTGTATCCACATTTGATTTTTAGTGAAAGAGCTAATGGATTTTGGATTTGATTAGTATTAATAGTTTATTTATTTTCTTATAATTTAATTAATGGGATTTTTTAATAATTTTCTAACAGTTTACATGATTAAATTTAGTTTAAAGTTATTATTTAAATGCACTATTACATGAAAAATTCTTATTAGATAAATTTAGGGGAGGTGAACACCGAACCCAACTATTATTCCCCTTAAAAACACACTCAATGAAAATGCTCTTGCACATTTGACAAAAAAAAAAAAAAAAAAAAAAAAAAAAAAAAAAAAAAAAANTGTAACACTTAAGACATGATATGAAATATATAAATGTTGATTTATAATATGGACTTAGCATTATTTCAGTTTCCTATTATCAGTATGCACAAAAGAAAAAAAAAAGAAACTGAAAAAAGTTTGTAAAATGATCTAGATCAGTCACAGCTTAAGGTGTTCGGAAATGATTCATACGTAAGTCGCAAAGTAGAAGCTATTTGACAAAGATGAGTTCAGCAATAATATCTTATGAAAACATTAACAACATAGAAGTTTGAGAACGAAATGAAGGGCATAATTTACTTGGACAATTTTAAATATACTAGTCGAGAACGAAAATACGCAAAGCCACAAAAATGTATATATATATTTTTATTGTTTTAGTTGGGGGGAGGGGGGATGTTAAAATGTCCGAATTGACAATGAAATTAATTCGTACATATTATTATTAACTATGATTTAGGGTAGGTACAACAACTGACCACGTGACTGTTTGATCTATAAGTTGATATCTTATAAAGAATGAGCCCATGAATAATATATTACCAGTTAATTCATATTTGAATAAAAATATAAGACAGAAAAAACGACAATGGACATTTAAAGATTGTTGCATATTACTTCTTAGCTCACAATTGGTGATTAAATTATTGACGAACACAAAACTCATAACATAACTCAAGGAAACTAATAAAACCACCAATGTAAAAATACATAAAGAGAAAAGTAAACTCAAAACAAAGCATAGAGTGGATTTGGGATATATCAGAAGTAGCAGATCAGGTCATGAGATCAACGGTGAGGACGGTGCTAAGATTCATGGGATGCATATATTCTGGAGAGCCATTGAGGATTTGTTGAGCAATGATTCTACTTGCTTTTTCTGATGGGTGAAAAGGATCCCAAAAGGCAAAGAGATCTCTGTTTGGGCAAAGATTTGATAATGGTGTGCATAGCCCTATCCCATTGTACGGCCCTTGTCCACAACAAGCCACCTTCGACGTGACGAAACCTGCCAATCACAATTTGGTCGTAAACAAATAAGTCAATTCTAGGAGCAGCCTTAAACTTCATGAACCAAAACGATATTAATTACAATATTAATTAACATTTTTTTTGTTAGTTGTTTTTATTCAAAACATAATTGAAACCAAAGTCAAAATGAAATCCTTACAATAAATTTTTATGTACATTGAGGCTAATTTTTTATGCCCAAATATTAACCCTGTCTTGGAATAATTTTGCCAATAAATAAGTCTTTCTTCTCTTTTATGAAAAAGAAAATCTATAAAATTAATTAAGAGGGACAAAATGATAAGAGCATGTACCGTATGCTTGTGGGTCGCTGATAAAGTCCATGTGCATTTGTTGAGTATTAGCGGCAATGAAGGCCGAAGATCCAACTTCGTTGTTGAGTTCAGTTATCATTTGAACGAGTTGTGGGTTGAATAGTGAGGCGGCTCGTTGTAGTTCTGTAGCACACTCGCCGTTGCGGCTACGTTGAGCCAGCTCGGCCGGGACGCAACCCATCGGCCCTGTTCCAGTCACCAAGACACGTCGAGCACCCAAATCGTACATTTTCTACAAACAATTTGAATTTTTACATAGGCGAAAGAAATTGCCAAAATGTAGGTTTCAACATATTTACTACTATTAATTCAAATTTATATAAACTAATTGTTTCCTGTTTTTTTTGGTTGAGATGAACTGTCTAGTGTTTCCTAGAGTAGATTGAAATAAATTTCTACCAAATTTTCTGTTTTCCAACTAAAAAAATAAATAAATCTGTTTAACTAGTATAGTAGGTTATTAAGCCAATAGCAGTTGAGTTGTAATCATAAACTTACCCGTAGGACTTTGCGGTATTCAGAAATGATAAAGACAACGTAGTCAGGAAGAGAGAATTGACGAGATCTTGCAGAGAAAGGGACCAAGTAATAGTTATTGACGAAATCGTTGCCTCCGAGTGTAATTAGGACAAGAGCTCCATTCACGAGCCGATTCATCTCTTCTTCTCCAACCAACCCACTCACTCGGAGCTTGTACTGCTCGAAGTACTCAAGCTGCTTCGTGATCCTAATTATGTTCAGCTGCATTGGATTTGGCAAAACATCCCTCACCATCAAGATCTCAAAAATTCCCTTAACCGATGATAATAGTAATGCCGGTGAAACTTACAAACTGGATTCCCGTGTCGTTAAGGATTCCAATACCGGCGGAGGCGAAGTTAGCACCGACTAATAGTTTTTCCTTCTTCAGCATAGGACTGAGGTACGGCATTGGAGACTCTTGACCCAAATGCTCACCTACAAACAGATAATCATTATTCATATTGTTTTTTTTTGGTAACGTTGAGAGTGTTAATGTTCTTGGAGAATAAGAAAAGAGAGCTTACTGATGAGATCTGGAATGTTAAGACCATTGGAGAAACGGCCGGTAGGACGGTGAGTTGGGAAATCGATACCATAAGGGTAGTTATCGGCACGAGCAGTGGTAGCTAGGAAGTCATTGTTACCATTGTCCACGAGGGAATCTCCGAACACTAGGAAAGCCCTAGCGTTGGCTTGCGGCAGAAGTAAGCTCATTACTTGCAGTATGCAGAACCCTACTAGAGCCAAATTAGCCACCGACTTCGTCATTTATATATACGAAAAATGCTATTAGCTAGCTAGTTTGAAAAATATATGTATATGTTGATGTGAACTCTGTTTAGGTTTTTGCTACGAGCTGAAGATGTTGAAGGGAACATGATTGTCTGTGTATATATAGGTGTAAATGTAAAAAGTAATAGAGAGGAAAAGGGGGGCATTAATGGAGGTCTTCACCAGCTTTTTTACATATTGGTGTTAGAATTGATTTTAAAGGGAGACAACGTGTACTAGAGTTGTGATTTTGGTTGAGAATGAATAAGTGATGGTAAGTCGATAAAAGCATAAAATCAATAAGTGATGATGGTAAAGGTTTATTTTTATAGATAATGTCTTATTTTTCATCCATATTACTACAGTGTTGTTTTGCTATATCTAGTAACAACCAGACAAATTTCCACCTATATAATTTTTATTTGTTTACTCAATTTTTATTTCTTTTATCAATGTTTACCTAATTCCAGTCTCGAATTTGTTTAAGCAAAATTTTGTTGAAAAGTTTAGTTTCAAATTTTCATATATACATAATATATTCATCAAATCCAAATGGGAGACTAACAAACCAAAAGAAGCTACGTAACAATTACAACTATGTTATTTGAAAACATTAAAACTGGAATCTGGAATTTTCTGTCAACATCACATATATTGCATATGAATAAATATATATATATATACATACATATATATATATATATATCAGGGAATCTATTAAATACATGAACAATTTTTTTTAACTTATGATTAGTACGTTAAATATTGTACTAATTTCAACTAAGGGCATGGACTATGCCGCATAGTACAGTAGTAATTAATCAATTTATCAAAATTATCGGAGTAGGCCAATAAAAATTCAGTAAATATCATAGCGTTGTACTCTTAGAGAGTTAGAGTAGTTAAGGAAAAAGTTAAAACCAGTTTTGGGGGCGAGATGAAAAGACTTGATGCGGTAGAGTGTAGACCAAGAGAAGCGGAGAAGTTTAATTTCATGCCAATATTTTCATGCTCTTCAATTTTGGGTTTTAATTGGATGAAAAAAATTGGTTGAAAAAGTGAAATGCAGGTCCCTTTGGGAATAGGATAGAATTATTTGAAGTACTTTGTCCAGATTTACTCACAGAGCCGCAGAGTTAGATTCTGGCAATGACGACAATAATGTTCAGGTTTTATTTCTTCTAATATTTTAACTTATTTCCTATTTTATAAATAGCTGCTTTGAAGCCAGTGCCGTAATTTGCTTGTATATGTATTATATTTTTCTAGAAAATATATAAAAGGAAATGTTACGTTTTTCAAATAATTTCATTAAAAATGAGATTTAGTGAGTTAATGTCGTAAGAAATAACAAAACAAACATTTCATAAAGTTCATTTTATGTTTTTTTTTTGTTTTAAAGAAAAATCCCTACAACACTATTTAAAAGTAAATACTAAGCCTAATTTTTGAAAAAATGTGGCTTTTTAAATTTCTCTATCTTTGTGGCTTTGGGAAAATGCCCCTTTTCTCCTTTAAATCTCAATTCATGGGATCGTAAAGATGAAGTTCTGGTAAATTAAACTATTAGATTTAGGTCTAATTAATTTAATTGGGAAAGACAACTGGATTTTGGTTATTCGATTTAAATCATAGATTATTATTGGAATATAATATTTGATTGGTTAATCTAAATCATGCAGATTAAAAAGTATTGTTGAACCGGATTTGCAGTATTGCTATTTTTTAACAAGGACACGGTCCATTTGGCTAAGGTGAAGACTAGTTGGTGTCTTCTATATATTTTAAAAATGTTTGGATAGTTACTTAGTTTAAGGTTAAAGGTTAACCTGAGTATACCTATATGTTAAATAATTATTATTAACGTATATTCGGATGAGAGTATATCTTATTTATGTGTATATAAATATATAGTATTATAATATATAAGAATTAGAATAAATATGAGAATAGGAAATGAATGAGTGTTAATTGATATTGACGTGATTGCGTGAATGCCTGTTATGTTTTGGTAAAAATAAGTGCTTGTGCGTGAGGAAATAAGGTGCCAAGGCACGTAAAAGCGGGTTAGCCGCAGAGAGTCCTGCAAAGAGAAATCCTTGTAGTTGTGTGGTGGTCTACAGGCGAAAAATGCGGGTAGATCAGGATTGGCTGACGAGCCAACAAGAGTGAGGTGATAAGAAGAAGTGCAAGAGGCAAGAGGTATCCATTAGCACAAGTATGGGAGAAGTGCTTATGCATGAAGAACCCGAAATGTACGAGATGACGATGTTGTGTGGACCGTCGTATCGTGCTCGTCTGTGTGGTGGTGGTTATGGGACTTAGTCTCATTTGTGTGGTGTGTGCTTATGTTTGTGTGTCACAAGCTTTAGGACACACTGATTATTGTTTGTCTTAGGTTTAGACTTTTGTGATTGTCTAAACGTGTTTGAGTGCGGAGACTTCAGGAACCTGAAGCTTTCCCTCACTGAGTAATTATCCATTACTCACCCCTCTCTTTTTGCATGTTGGCTAGGTGAAGTGTTAATTTTGTGTTGTTAACTGGTGGTTTTGCAGAGTGTTTAGGAGTCGAGCCAGGAAGTCAACCCGTTGACCATGTCGGGGTACAAAGTTTGGGTATTACATGAATCCTCTCTTAGGGCATGTGCGTTCATATGGTCATCAACTTTAGGGGAGATTATAGAAACCTAAACCAGTTCTTTCTTTTTAGTCACTCCCATATGCAGGATGAATCCTCTTTTGGGGCATGTGTGTTCGTCTGGTCGTCAACTTCAATGATATTAAAAACTCGGTTAGCTTCACCTTCTAAGTAGGTGAATCTCGATTCGCAAATTCAGAGAGAACAAAACAATCGGCTTCATCGCACGTATAGTTTCATTTGATAGCATCCTCTAATTTCTCAACCGGATCAAATTCAACCTTAAAATAAGCCATGGCAGTACGTACCATCTTTACCACTATCTTAGTCTTTCTTGGATTTCTTGGAGCTATGACACATATAAAAATCCAGGAGCATAATCATATATTGACTTATATAATTTTAAAAGAAAATTGAAATTCACAGACAAAAGCTCACCTGATTGTAAAGAACACCTAAAAGATCAAATGTCACCTCGACTCCCAATTTAAACCTGGCAAAAGAAACAAACAAAAAATGTCAATGATGAAGTTAATCAAGAAGACAAACAACACAAAAGAAAACAAAAATGATATTTTTACTTTGGACTTGACAAAGTAAGAGCAGCATATTGTAAGGCCACCATATGCTCTAACAAGATATGCTACAAGACCACCAATTCCAAGTATGACTCCCCCAAGATATCTAACGAGGGGAGTAACAAACAAAAGATTTCGTATTCTTAACATTTTAAAAAAAATTTGTCAAGATTTTAAAATTCAAGAAGCTCGCCTAATGACAACAACCAAAAGAGAGATGTAAAATTGAGCGGATTGCTCGGTGGAGATAGACCAGCGATGGTGATGAATTTGCTCTTCTTCATCTCTTTCTCCGCTTTACAATCTCTCTTGATTAGTAAAAAAGAAAAAAAATTGTCGCGGGTTAAAATCTCGTAGAGAAAGTTGCGATTGGGGAGAAAAAAATCAAACCTTTTTGTAGCATCGAGTTATGATAGTAAATAAAGGTGTGATGACTTACAATTCTAAAAATAAACAAGCGTTAGTGTTACAACTAGGCCTGGCCACTAATACCCGTTACCCGTATTCGGCCTGTTACTCGGTTCGTACCCGTCCCGAAAAAAGGGTACCCGCAGCTTTACGGTTGAGTAAAGGGTATTATAATTGTATTACCTGTGAGTAAGGGACAAGTATAGGGTATTAATTTAGTTTTCAATACCTGTTCCGTTACTCGTCCCTTTACCCGTTTTGTTACCCGACCCGTAAATACCCTTTAATATTTTGTATTATTATTATTTATTATTAATTTATAAATATATTATAGAGTTAACGTTAAAGCCCACGTTCAAAGAGTCCAACTGAAATGATATATACGACGCCCAATTGATTCCTTTTCGAATTTTGGAATATGAAATTATTATTGCGATTTTTGACAATTGTTTTATCGGATATTCATTTTTCCGGGTAAGGGTAAAGGGTCAGGTATTTAAAGGGTCAACTATTTTTTTCCGGGTACCCGTTTTTCCGGGTACCCGTTATTTAATGGTCGAGTACGAATAATTTTTTTCTATTACCTATTAGGGTCGGGTCGGATAAAGGGTATGAGAAAATTCAAGGGTACCCGTCTCGTGCCCAGCCCTAGTTACAACAAGGATAATAATTGTTTTATTATATCAATTTTAAAATAATACATATATCTGATTGTAAAAAATAAATTATTTAGCTGCGGGTTAAATCTTAAAATTAACAATCAAAATATAATAATATAATTTTAAATATTAAAAATGAATTTATTGATTGTAAAAAACAATTTGTCTAGCTATGGATAGTGTTGCGGCTATGGATGCAATTAATAATCCCACGGAATGGCCAAGATATTGTTTAGTACTGGGTGACATCTCTGCAGCTCTATTGAAATTTTCCTCATGGAAATGCTATCAAGTTGCCTTTTCTACAAATAAGATGGCTGCAGCTATTGCAAAGAGTGTTACAAGAGATGGAAGGCTTCAGTCTTACTTTATATTTGGAGATCCTTCTTGGCTTCATGATCAAGTGAGGGCTAAATCTGATTAGCTGTTTTTGTGGTCAATTTTGTTTCTTAGCTTTATTTCCAGTGTATTTTAGTTTGACTCTTTGGGGTTTTTATCATAAGACCAAAAAAAAGACAAACAAATTAACAAAAATATATAATTTAAAAATTTAAAATTTTATTAAAAAAAATCAATAATAACTCAATGCATTTCGAATTCTATGCTTTAATAAATCAGCAAAAATGGAATCCAAAAAATAGTTGTTTGTGAAGTTTTTAAATTTAACAATAGATTTTTAAGGAATTTATTAAACCAATGTATTATGGTTTCCCAAAACATAAGAAGAAGTTATAAGGTTACCATAATTTATCTGCCAAAATATAGGATGAAGTCATATACGAAGGTTTGTACCATAACTCGTTTTATAATTAAAAGGTAAAAACTAATTGTCAATAAACATTATCATAGGTTACCATATTTTTTTTTTTTTTAAAAGGTTACCATATATAATTTCTGAAATCTAACAATGTGTTACATAAATCGTAAATAAACCTTATAATAGGAGGTATTATCTTTTGAGTTTTATAAATTTATAAATTAAATTATCAATCAAAATAAAAGTATTTTTTATGTTTTTAAAACTACAATATCCGAAATTTAAATTTAAGTGTATGGTTTAATAAATCTGATTAATAGGGACCCTACATATTGAATGAAATAATCTAATTATAGTTTTTTTAAAAAAACTCTGTAAATGGATCAGAATATTTGGCCTTTTTAGTAATATTTATTGATTCTAGTTTAAAACACGATTTAAATTATATGGTCGAGATTTGTTAGTATAAAAGGTCAAGATTGATGAAGAAAATCCGACCAGAAGCTGGATCTGCGCACGCGATGTCTATATTTTGTCTCTGTTTAACATGTATTTGTTATGCATTAAGCTAGAATAACTAGTCCTTTTACATCAATTTCTAGTCTCTTTTGTATACTTTGCATATTTAGGTAGTTCTTGCATCATCCTTGCATACATTGTGCATTTCGGAGTATTTCAGGTATCTAGGAAGCGTCAGGAACACATCGTCTGAGATGCCGTTCGAGTCACTGTTCGTGTCGTCGTTCGAGCCAACGTTATATTCCTCTCTCGAGCCGATCGTCGTTCTGTCAAGACTCCTCTTCTCAACCCTTGTACCGCTCGACCGTTCGTCAGCTGAGACCAGCCCACTCGATCCATTTGAGTCCACATCCTTCGAGTAGACCCAACACCACTCGAGCCACCCGTTCGAGCCAACACCATCACCCACTCGAGCCACCACTCGTTCGCACATGTTAGGAAGACGTTCCATCTTACACGCTTTAGGAGATTCCCAAAACCGACTCTTTACCTTGTCGTTTTAAGTTTTAGAGTTTTCCATGTTGGATTACTATAAATACGTTTTGTTAAGTCTTGGCTGGACATCTTATCTTTCATCTCGTTTTCGTTTTGGTCTTTTCCTAAAGGTTTACCTGGCCACCATAGATGCTCTCAGACTTTTGTAATCTGACATCTTGGCGATTATTGAGTATTTGCATTTGATTTCTTTTACAAGTTTTCCATCTCATTTTTACCTATCGAAGAATGCTTGTTTCAATGTTTTCTGGATTTGTGTCTTTGGTGATGATTTCCAGATCTGAGTAGTGTTAGAGTTCTTGGGGATGCATGGGATAGACTAGGTGGAGGATCTTAGGATGTAGAGTGTTTAAGCTTTGATTTGTATGATTCCCTTCTGGACTAGTGTTAGAAATACTAGTTTCTCTCTGATCAATTGGAACTAGGTTCGTGACATTTCCACACCCAAAAGGTGTTTGATGAAATGTTTGACCAACTAGTGTCAGAAACTTACGTTCCTAGCCTAAGAGATTAGTTTTCTAGGATGTTTGTTGACGTGAATGAACTTGCTTGTCATCCCTGCTCAACAATGTTTCTCTAGCGAGAGCTAGGTATGGAAGTGGTTGAGTCTGAGTAGCTTTTGCCAAGAGATTGGATTAGCTAAGTTGTGATGTTCATTGTTTAAGGATAGATCGCTTGTGGCATGTTAAACACTCTGTAGACAAGGATACTCCACCGAGATCAATTACTCCCATCCTCAGGACTGCTATCTTTTTTATTGATATTGCATTCCTGAGACCATTTCTAGTCTTGCTATTTTGTTCATGCTTAGACTTGTTTTGGTTTTTACTCTTGTTTACTTCTTGTCATACATTTTTGTTTCTAATTCCACAGTTCATTTCCGTTTTTGCATTTTCATCATTCTAGGATTGTTAGACAAACACTCTTTTCATATTGGATTGACTTGTGATATCTTGATTGCATCTTGAAAGCTAGCAACATTCCATTTGGATTGACACCTTAAGTACTACAACACATAAGGTTAATTGAACCCACAAGGATAGACATACAAAAATCCTAGTATCAATTTGGCGCTGTTGCCATTTGGGATTATCTTTGCTACATTTAAGATTACAAGTTTTGCAAGATTAAGTTCTGTTACACTTGTTTTGGTTGTCTGCTTGTTTGTTTTGCATCTCAAGAACCTGTTGATTGCAACCTTGCACGCACACCAGATCAAGAGGACATCAGAATCTCCTTCCTGCTATCGACGACATCAATCGGTTACAAAGACCACGACAAGCTCGTCATCTCACTGATCATCCCGCACCAGTCACTATGGAACAACAAAATGGACCAAATGCGAGACCGGGAAACATTGGTGTAGGAGATGCACCGAACACTCATACTCAGCATGCTGGAATCGTCCCTCCTGCTGTGCAGAATAACAACTTCGAAATCAAAAGTGGTCTGATCTCTATGATCCAAGGGAACATGTTTTACAGATTGCCTATGGAGGATCCACTTGATCACCTGGATGAATTCGACCGTCTGTGCAGTCTCACCAAGATCAACAGAGTGAGTGAAGATGGTTTCAAGTTGCGACTCTTCCAATTCTCCCTGGGAGATAAAACTCATCAATGGGAGAAAAACATCCCCAAGGGATCCATCAACACTTGGGATGACTGTAAGAAGGCATTCTTGGCAAAGTTCTTCTCCAATGCCAACACTGCACGTCTCAGGAATGACATCTCTGGTTTTACTGAGAAGAGCTCAGAATCATTTTGTGAAGCCTGGGAGCGTTTCAATGGTTACTAGAGCCAGTGTCCTCACCATGGGTTCAACAACGAGTCACTGCTCAGCACTCTATACCGTGGTCTACTTCCAAAAATCCACATGCTGCTTGACACTGCCTCTAACGGTAATTTCCTGAACAAAGAAGTGGATGAAGGATGGCAACTAGTTGAGAATCTCGCCCAATCTGACGGCAACTACAATGACAAGCTTGACCGCCTCTTGCTAAGTCAACAGCAGACTGTCCATTTCGTAGCTGAGGATGACTATAACGCCCGCGTCTCGGCCTTCATGGTTTTTAACCATGGTATAAGGAGTCTTTTAGAGTCTTTTGATGTGTTTTTAGGTTCTTTGAGAGTCTTTACAAGTTTTATAGGATTTTGGTATGAAAGGAGCAAAATGGAGCAATTTAAGAGATTTTGGAGCAATTCATCAAGGAAGAGAAGTTGGATTCGATTCAGAGTGATGGTGTCGATCGACACTGCCTTAGCATCGATCGTCACCTCTGTTTGTCTACGAGAGAACAAGAAGATTGGAAGTTTTACAGTTTTACCCAAAGTTTTCCTAAATTGCAACACAAGTCCCTGACATGTTTTATGACATAGATATAGTGTTTTTAGGTTTTGTAAACCCTTAAGTTTTATTCTAGCAAGTTTTATTTTCTGCAACCCTGTGAGATTTTGAGAGCTTTTGGGAGAGAGATATGAATTTTTTTGAGAGAAGAATTCATAAAGTCCCTCTTAACTCTTTTAATATCAATTGCTTATTATTCAGAATTATGTTTTGTTCTTCATTGAATATGTCTGAGTAGTTTGCTTGTTAGGTTCAGGGTTTTTCACAGGGTTTTTATGATTTAATAGATCTGTTTATTTAGGATTCATTATCATACTAGATCCTCATCATAGGTTGTTCTTCATAATTAATCATTGATTGGCCATCTAGAATTATTATCTTAGGGAAATAAATTGATATGAGAATATAATTGATTTCCTGATAAAACCTCTTGATGAGCAAAATTACTTTTTGCAAAGAGATTTGATTTAATAATTTTATGAACAATATAAACCTGTTGTTAAAGCTGATTTTTAACCTAGAATTTTGCAAAGAGATTTGGATTTTCTGATTTTAAATTTAGATAATATTTGTAGTGAGAACTGATTTATTTTACAAAAGTGTTTAGAGTTCTAGATCTGATTTTAATTGCTTGAATCCTAATTTATTAAATGATTTAATATTTTGTAATTTCCTGAGAAATTTCTTGGACCTAGCTTTTTGATCATCTGAATTTATACAGCTTTTAATTAATATTTTGCATTGTTTATTTTAATTCCGATTATTCTGTTTAGCGTTATCATAAAACTCTATAATTTATTGTGTAGACTTGAGTCCTTGTGGAATTTGACCCCTAAGTACTGTAGTGGCCTCTTAATTTGAGAGAGTAGCTTTAGGGTTTAATTTGAGCATATCAAATTTTGGCGCTGTTGCCGGGGACTCTTTGATCTACCATTAGATTTGAGTTTTTAATTTCGTCTAAACTTTTATTTTTATTTTCTACTTACACGTTTTTGTTTTTCTTCTCTTTGTTGTTTCAGGTGTATGCCTAATAAGCCTAACACAAGGAGCAACAAGACTGGTCCTACTGTGAATCTTTCAAACCAAGAGTTGGGATAACTTGAGCGTGAGAACCGAAAAGCAGCCAAATCCTTGAAGATGGTTAACACAATCATTCTGATGTGTGATGAGGATGGTGTTTTGAGGGATCAAGAGGGCCACTTGCGCAACGAGCAGGGCCAAAAGCTTGATGCAGAAGGGAATGTTATTACTGAAGTTTTTGTTGGCGACGAGCAAGCTGCTGTTGTCAATGGTGTCGATCGACACCAACAGGGTATCGATCGACACCCCCTTCCTGCAGACAGACGTGGAGCTGCAAACCACGTTAACAATCCGGTTCGAAGACAGGCAACCGAGATTTGATCATGACCATTGCTGACTACAACCGGGCTGATCTTGTGTATGAGACCTGGTCTGCTATTGTTCCTCCTCCATTCCAGAGGAATGATTTTGAGTTGAAACCTGTGATAACTCTCTAATTTACATATTTTTAGCATCCTTTTTTGTCTATATTTTGCATTGTTCATACCTCTAACTTAGCATTTTTAGGTCATTTACTGTAGGAATTCACTTTTAGAGCATTTAGGGTGTTGCATTTCTGCATTTGCATATTTTGGATGAAAACAGGTGCTAAAGAGCCAAAAATAGGGAAAAACAAGGACAACTCGAGGTTGTACCCGAAGGAGCTATCGAGCTGCAAGAACAATTCCGAACCCCAACACGATTGAGGAGGATCCAAGAGCATGAAGAGCAACCCGAAGATCCACCCGAGGAGTAACCCGACTTCACCCTCGTGTACCCCATCGAGTAGATCATCGGGCAGGTCTGGGAAGCTAGGTCAAATGGGTTTCCATATATAAACCCCCTCTTCCCTTAGCTTGCAAAGGAGTACGCCGCAGACCCTCAAACCAGAGAGCGAGAGCTCCTGTGAGAGAACTGAGCGACTCAACATTTTTCTTCTTGTTTTGCATTTTTATTTTGTAGTTTTCTTAGATTTCTATCCTTTACTTTCTCTACTCTACTCTATCTTTTAATACAATGTCATTTTCATTCATTTTGATTGCTTTGTTATTCGCTTCTATGTCCGAGTAGTGTAGTAAAGTTTCTAGGGATGGGATAGATGATTTTGTGTTCTTGATCGGTTAGGATGCTTTAGTTGATTGTAAATGATTGATAGATTTCCTTCTAGATTGGTGCTCTTAATGTTGTCAACAGACCGAAAGGTTGAGATTAGATCTAGGGCGTTTACAAATGCTACAGGCCGAAAGGAGTAGATAAAATGCTTGATTTAGCCAATGCTAGAGGTTTACTTAACTCTGAGTAACAAAATTAGATGAGTTTAAGTCTACTGACAATAATGAATCGTTCTTAATGCCTGCTTGTTCATATTGCTAGTGCGACAGTGTGGTAATGTGTTCAAGGTTGATTGTTGCTAGTGCGAAAGTGTGGTGACAAGGTCTTAGAGGTTCATTGTCTAGGAAATAATTGCTTGAGGCATGTAAGGCATCCGTACTGGTCTAGAACACTTAGGATTCGGTTACCCCCATCCTTAGGAACTTTCGTATTTTATTTATTTGCATTTCTTTCACTTACTCGACTACTTACCCGATCAGGTACACGATAACCTGTATCGAGTAATACCTCGAGCTGTTCATATCTCACTTGCATACTTTATCACCCCACTCGATCCTGTACTCGATTGCTTGCATAGAGTGCTTAGGTCGTGTGGTTTACTTGTTTATATTCTTTTACTTTGTTTATATTAGGAATCGTTAGAACCAAAACCCTAATTGCTTGGCTTGACTTGCATTGTTTTGATTGTATCCTTCCTGCTAGCAATACACAACCATTTGAATTGATAACCCTTTGTACTACAACTGCATAGGGGATTGATACCCTGGGTGAAAACCTGTCTATCAATTTGGCGCCGTTGTCTATCAATTTGGCGCTGTTGCCATTTGGTTGTTTTACTTTTGCTACGTTTCGGATTTTAGCGCTTGCTAGATCAAGTTCGTTTGTTTATATTTGGTTTGGATACTGACTTGTTTGCTTTCGCATTGTTTGTTTTGAATCTCAGGTACAACCCGAGCACCCACCCGACCCTTCACTCGATCACCTGTATCGAGTTGATCCTTGTGTACACACTCGGACACATACCTGTGCATGCAAACACGATCCAGAAGTAGCCAGAACCTGAGTCATTTCATCGACAGACCTCACCTACTCAGACAACAACAAGTTCAACAAGAACCATCAATCATTGAGGAGACGATGAATAATCAGAACGGTCCACCAGCTCCTCAAGCAAGGACCAATATAGGAGCAGGAGATGCTCCATCTACTCACACTCAAAGGAATGGCATTGTGCGACCAGCTGTGCAGAACAATAATTTTGAGATCAAGAGTAGTCTCATCCAGATGATACAGAGCAATAAGTTTCAAGCTCCGGCTTTTCCCATTCTCTTTGGGAGACAAAGCACGAATCTGAGAGAAATCGTTCCCTAAGGAGTCCATCACCACTTGGGAAGCGTGCAAGAAGGCATTCTTGGACAAATTCTTCTCCAACTCCAGAACCGCAAGGCTGCGAAATGACATTTCCGGCTTTGTTCAGAGGAACAACGAAACGTTCAGTGAAGCTTGGGAACGTTTCAAGGGATACACTACTCGATGTCCACATCACGGCTTCAGTAATGCTTCATTGCTGAGCACACTTTACCGAGGCGTGGTCCCCAAGATA
>NC_025694.1:17749086-17754717 GCF_000633955.1 Camelina sativa | reverse complement strand
GCTACTCAGACAACAACAAGTTCAACAAGAACCATCAATCATTGAGGAGACGATGAATAATCAGAACGGTCCACCAGCTCCTCAAGCAAGGACCAATATAGGAGCAGGAGATGCTCCATCTACTCACACTCAAAGGAATGGCATTGTGCGACCAGCTGTGCAGAACAATAATTTTGAGATCAAGAGTAGTCTCATCCAGATGATACAGAGCAATAAGTTTCAAGCTCCGGCTTTTCCCATTCTCTTTGGGAGACAAAGCACGAATCTGAGAGAAATCGTTCCCTAAGGAGTCCATCACCACTTGGGAAGCGTGCAAGAAGGCATTCTTGGACAAATTCTTCTCCAACTCCAGAACCGCAAGGCTGCGAAATGACATTTCCGGCTTTGTTCAGAGGAACAACGAAACGTTCAGTGAAGCTTGGGAACGTTTCAAGGGATACACTACTCGATGTCCACATCACGGCTTCAGTAATGCTTCATTGGTGAGCACACTTTACCGAGGCGTGGTCCCCAAGATACGGATGTTGCTGGACACCGCAAGCCATGGTAACTTCCTCAACACAGATGTTGATGAAGGTTGGGACCTAGTTAAGAACTTGGCTCAATCTGATGGCAACTACATGAGGAATATGATCGCTCTGTGCGATCTACAGGAGAGGAAGATGCCAAGTACAAGAGGGACATGAAAGCCCTCAATGACAAGCTCGATCAGCTCCTCAACCAGCATAAGCATGTTCATGCTATATCAGAGGAAGAGCAGTTTCAACAACAAGATGGGGAGACTATGCAACTAGAGGATGTTAACTACATCAACAACCAAGGAGGGTACAACAGAGGGTACAACAACTTCAAGCCGAATCTGAATCTGTCTTATCGGAACCCGAATGTTGCGAATCCTCAGTACGAAACTTACCCATCTGCAGTTTAAGGGAACCAGATCCAACAAAAGCCTTTTGTCCAATACAACCAAGGTGATGCACCTAAGCAGCATTATTCATGAACCTACAACCAACCACCTGGATTCCAACAACACCAAGGTCCACCAAACCAATCACAAGAAGCTGAGTTACGCGATCTCATTCAGCAAATGATTCAGAATCAGGCTACCGCTTCTATGGACATCGCGAAACGGTTCGCAGAGATGAGCAACAAGATGGACTCAGGGTACAATGATCTCAATGCCAAGTACGAATCACTTAACACAAAGGTTCGATACCTGGAAGGCCATCACAACAACCAACCAGCCCCAAAGATCAACCAACTCCCAGGTAAAGCTGTTCAAAACCCCAAGGATTATGCAACTGCTCAAGCCATCTTCCTTGATGATGACTATGAGGACTACCTCACTGGGGACAGTGATGATCAAGATGGGGAGGAGGTGGAACACTCAATGCGAAATGAGGCCAAGTACTACATATCCGAGTATGAACTCGAGTCTTCAGCCGAAGAGACTGATCGAGTTGATGATCAAGCACTGGTTCGAGAATCGCAAACCGAAGAACAACCCAAAGTGGAACCCGATGACCTACATGATGGTGTTGATCGGATGATGCATCGAGTAGATGTTGAAAAGATAGATCNTGAATCTGTCTTATCGGAACCCGAATGTTGCGAATCCTCAGTACGAAACTTACCCATCTGCAGTTTAAGGGAACCAGATCCAACAAAAGCCTTTTGTCCAATACAACCAAGGTGATGCACCTAAGCAGCATTATTCATGAACCTACAACCAACCACCTGGATTCCAACAACACCAAGGTCCACCAAACCAATCACAAGAAGCTGAGTTACGCGATCTCATTCAGCAAATGATTCAGAATCAGGCTACCGCTTCTATGGACATCGCGAAACGGTTCGCAGAGATGAGCAACAAGATGGACTCAGGGTACAATGATCTCAATGCCAAGTACGAATCACTTAACACAAAGGTTCGATACCTGGAAGGCCATCACAACAACCAACCAGCCCCAAAGATCAACCAACTCCCAGGTAAAGCTGTTCAAAACCCCAAGGATTATGCAACTGCTCAAGCCATCTTCCTTGATGATGACTATGAGGACTACCTCACTGGGGACAGTGATGATCAAGATGGGGAGGAGGTGGAACACTCAATGCGAAATGAGGCCAAGTACTACATATCCGAGTATGAACTCGAGTCTTCAGCCGAAGAGACTGATCGAGTTGATGATCAAGCACTGGTTCGAGAATCGCAAACCGAAGAACAACCCAAAGTGGAACCCGATGACCTACATGATGGTGTTGATCGGATGATGCATCGAGTAGATGTTGAAAAGATAGATCAGCCTCAACCACCTGCACTAGTAGAAGGGGAGTTAGAGGAAAGGTTCAATGCTGCACTTGACATCCAGCTGGAGGCGCTTGCAGAGCGAATGGCTAAGCGTAAAGCTCCAACACCTAAGTTTTTGCTCCCACACGAGTTTCAGCAGGAAGCTGCCAAGGAAGCAGCTCGATTGGAGGATGAGGTCAAGGAAGCTGTCAAGGAGATCGGTTTTGAAATTCTGAGAAGTGGAGTTTGCTTGGATCCTGAGCTGTGAATTGAGGAAAAACTTGAAGATCCTGGCTCTTTCACCTTGCCGTGTTCGATAGGACTTCTGATCTTCAAGAACTGTTTGTGCGACCTTGGAGCTTCAGTTAGCATTATGCCGCTTCCAGTTGCCAACAAGCTAGAATTCACTGATTTTAAACCAAGTAAATTGTATTTGGTTCTGGCCGACAGAACAGTGAGGCATCCGATTGGTATCCTGGAGAATCTGCCTCTCAGGATTGGAAGATTAGAATTGCCTGCCGACTTCATGATCCTCGATATAGACAAGGAACCGGATGATCCGCTGATTCTAGGAAGACCATTCTTGGCAACAGTTGGTGCTGTGATCGAGGTGAAGCAAGACAAGATCAGAATAGAACATGGTGAACATTTCAAGATGGAGTTTGATGTGAAGAAGGGGATTAAGAGGCCAACCATTGATGGTCAAGCTTTCTTCACAAAGACCAAGCAAAGGAAGGTGCAACATCTTGAAGAGGTCAACACCACATTTGCCTTAGAACCTGGACAAGACCTGGAAAATCTGTTGAACCAGCCTACTGCAGTGAAGAGGATTCCAGAACCTCTTCCACATGCACCCTATGCTTAAGGAGCATGAAGAGTCAAGCTTAGTGACTTTAAACAAGCTCACTTGGGAGGAAGTCCCAAAGTTATCTTTTAATTTTAGCTTATTTATTTTACTTACTTTTATTTACTTTTTCTTTTTTTGCAATTTTATAAAAAAAAACAAAAAAATGGAAAATTAAGAAGAGGAAAATTGAGGAACCCGAGGGTCAACCAGACACCGTACTCGACGCGCCTGATCGTGTCCCTCCTCGGGTGGCAAGTGGAGTCTGAATCCCACAAGGAAGCCCACTCTCAGTGAAGCCCACCAACCAAACCCTAGCCTATTTAAGGGGTTTCGACATTCTCTCCTTGATGTTCATATATTTTACCCTGTTTTCCCTTAATATATTCACATCTTTTTCATCCTTTGCTATCCTTTTTGACCATTATTGCATATTTTTAGGATTGTTCTTGCGTTAGAGTGTAGTTGCATTGCATTTGCATCTTTTCTTGCATAAACAGGTGATTTTGGAGCCTAAGGAGTATGGAAGCAATGCTGAGGAGAAGTGAAGCAATCATGAGGAGAAAGCAAAGGAGTTAAGGCTGGAGAACCAAGGTCCGGAGTCCCACTCGACTGCCCACTCGACCAGACACTCGACCGTGTGCTGAGAGTGACTCGACCGAGTGGAAGGAGCACAAGAAAACCCAACTCGACCGGTCACTCGACCGAGCACCGGGTCGAGTTGGCCGAGCCGCCTGGCTATTTTGTCTTTTAGCATTTTTAGGGCTTCCCCTCCTTTTTCCTATTTAAGGACCTTGTACCCTGCAGCCACCAGGGGGCAGCTTTTTAGATATTCTCAAACCTAGTATTTTACCCTTTTGGGAATTTATGCTTTTTGCACTTTTATTTTCTTAGATCTTGTACCTCTTTTGAAGGAGAAAACACAAGATTCTTCATACTTGTTTGTTTCATAACTTTCAAAGTATCAAGAATTCGAGTTTGATTCCTTCTCCAATATTGTAGATCTCTGTTTTATCTTTCTAATCATGCAAGTTTCGTGTTTTTCTGGGTTTATGACTTTGCTGTTCATCATGTGTGATTGTGAGTAGTTTCCTTAGCTCTTAGGGATGGTTTAGGCTGGATGGATGTTGTGGTTATTTGATTTGGTCAAGCTTGATTGTTGTAGATCTCTTCTAGGCTAGATATTCTTAATGCTGATCCTATAACTGAGAGGGTAGGGTTTGATCTCAAGCTTCTTAGCATCACACCAATGTCTAAGGTGCATATATAAGGCTAGATCTAGAGATTATCATTAGACTTGCTAAGAGATTAGAAGTCTTGTTTGATTCTTGACATATTGCTTAATGCTTGCTTGTATAGATTCTTTACTTTGTGAGAACAAGTCTAGAAATATGTTAGCTTGATTGTTTTTGCCATGAGAATGGATTAACATGTTATTAGAGATTATTGTCTAGAGATTAGCTCATGTTGATTGAGGTTTGTTGATCAAGTTAGATAACCACAATCAAAGTTCAGCCCATGAATCCATCCCTAAGACCTTCTTTGTCTATTGATTTCCTAGTCTAAATCCTGTTGTTTGATCAATGTTTGATTTAATTTTGTCTTGCTCGGTTTTGTTTGCATTGCTCTGTTTTACGTTTTTGTCCAGCTCGACCCTGCACTCGATCCAGTGCTTGCTCGAGTTCATTCCCAGAACTCTTGTTTATAATTTGTGTATGTCCTGTCTCGTTTCTTATTTCATTCTAGTTGCATTTCTGTTGCATTCATTTAGTTTCCTGTTCATTACTTTCCTTGCATTAGTTCATTACCTGCATTACTATAGTTTGATCTCTGTTCTAGTTTCATTATTGCCATAATCATTCTGTTCCATTACATTTAGTATCTTGTCCATTCAGCTTTTACATTCTGCATTTTACATTCTGCAATAGGTTGTTAGTGACAAACACCCTCTATAATTGGCTTAACTTAGACAAGTATTGCACACCTTGATTGCTTGCATTCACTCATTTAGGATTGATACCTCTTATACTACAATTGCATAAGGGGAATTGAAACACCCTGCTTTCACCATTGTTCATCATCATCATCACATCATTCATTCACATTCCATTTCACACACACACAAGAAAGGAACTCGTTTCAATTTGGCGCCGTTGCCCATTTGAGTGTTTATTTGTGACAATTAGGGTCAATATTGGACTAAGATTAAGTTCTTTCAATCACTTGTACGTTACTAATCACGAATTTTTCCTCTGCTTGTCTGTGTTGCATTTCAGGTACCACTCGACCATCAACTCGAGCTCACACCCGACCGAGTGCTGATCGAGTGAGTGATCGAACCACGTCTCGAGTATATTTGCACGTCTCCTTTTAGTCAGCTCGACCGTCCACTCGAGCCTGTGCTCGACCGAGTGCCTGTCCGAGTTGCCAATCTGGTTGTTGATGCAAACAAGGTCAAAGGGTAATCACAATCTCCAAGGACTTCTTGACAACATCAACA
>NC_025694.1:17742833-17747912 GCF_000633955.1 Camelina sativa | reverse complement strand
ATGGCTTCAAGTTAAGGCTATTCCCATTTTCCCTTGGAGACAAAGCTCATCTCTGGGAGAAGACTCTTCCTACTGGAGCAATAACCACATGAGATCCTTGCAAGAAAGCTTTTCTGGCCAAGTTCTTCTCCAATGCAAGGACTGCTATGTTGAGGAATGAAATCTCAAGTTTTGCACAGAGAAATAATGAAAGCTTTTGTGAGGCATGGGAGAGATTTAAAGGATTCCAAACTCAGTGTCCCCACCATGGATTGAGCAATGAGTCTTTGCTCAGCACTTTGTACAGAGGAGTTCTACCCAAGATTAGAATGCTAACTTATACAACCTCCAATGGAAACTTTCTCAACAAGAATGTGGAAGAAGGATGGGAGTTGGTAGAGAATCTTGCTCAATCAGATGGTAATTATAATGAAGATTATGATAGAACCATATCGATCACCTCCACTAATCAAGAGGAAAAATACCAGAAGGATTTAAAGATGGTCAATGAGAAGCTTGACAAGATTCTCCTAAGCCAATCAAAGACCATTCACTTCATTGGTGAAGAAGAAGCTCCAGTCCAAGAAGGAGATAGGGAGTTTGCTGAGTTGTGCTACATGCAAAACCAGGGAGGATTCAAAGGTTACAACCAAGGAGGATTCAAGAATAACAATCTGGCTAACCCACAAGATCACTTCTACCCTCCTCAACAGCCTCAACAGCCTCAACAGCAACAAAACTATATACCCAAGCAGCAACAACAGGTGTTCCAGCCCCAATTGTGTCCCCCACCAGGGTTTCAGACTAGCCAAGGCCAAGAACAAGACTTAAGAGCGATGATGCAACAACTGTTTATTGGGCAAACCAATGGGAAGATTGAGGCAGCAAACAGATTTGTTGAGCTGAACAAGAGGATAGAAGATATTTACAGTGAACTTCATGCCAAGTTTGACACACTGACTTCCAGGATTATGACTATGGAAAATCAACAAGCTTCTGCCCCAAAGCATGACCATCACAAGGGCAAAGCTATTGAGAAATCTACTGAATTTGCCAATGCTATAAATCTTCGCAGTGGAAGAGTCTTACCAACACGACTAGGAGCATATCCCAACACTGAGGACAGTGGAATTCAAGAAGGGGAGGGTTTTCAACAAGAAGAGACTCATAATGAAAACACCGTTGAATTCGACGCACAACTCGACCACACACTCGACCGAGTGAGTAATCGAGTACCCGATCGAGCAGCTTCTCAGGAGAAAATCAAGCCAGTTACCTCCAACGAAAAAGAAGTCCGGTTCATTCCTCCTCCTTACAAGCCTCCACTACCTTTCCCAGGAAGATTTAAGAAACAGATGGTTGAAAAGTACAAGGCATTGTTTGACAAACAAGTTAGAGAGATTGAGCTTAGGATGCCTCTAATAGATGCCTTTGTGATGATCCCTCCTTACCAAAAATTCTTGAAAGATGTTGTGATGGAAAGGATCAAAGAAGTTCAAGGGATGGTGATTCTCAGCCATGAGTGTAGTGCCATAATCCAAAAGCAAGTGAACCCTCAAAAGCTAAGAGATCCTGGTTCCTTTACTCTACCTTGCTCTATAGGGCCCTTAACCTTCAATAGATGCCTTTGTGATTTGGGAGCCTCAGTAAGCCTAATGCCTCTATCAGTTGCTAAGCGCCTAGGGTTTACAAGGTATAAGCCATGCAACATCTCCCTGATCTTAGCTGATAGATCAATAAGATTACCACATGGTGTTTTGGAAGATCTACCAGTTAGAGTTGGAGCAGTGGAAGTCCCAACAGACTTTGTAGTCTTGGAAATGGATGAAGAACCAAAAGATCCTTTGATCTTGGGGAGACCTTTCCTGGCTACAGCAGGAGCAATAATTGATGTGAGACAAGGGAAGATTGATCTCAACTTGGGAGAGGACCTCAGAATGACATTTGACATTGTAGAGGCTATGAAGAAACCAACAATTGGAGGATAAGTCTTTTGGGTTGAAGAGTTGGACAAATTATCAGGAGAGTTGATGGAAGAGCTAGCAGAACAAGATCACCTTAGAACTGTTTTGACCAAAAGTGGAGAGGAAGGGTTCATCCATAAAGAAACCAAGGCTTATGAAGATATATTGGACTCCTGTAGAGAATCATACCATCCAGAGGTTTTTGAGGGGTTAACAGCATTAAGAGAGGAAGTCTGGTCAGTTCAAACAGCAAATACAGAGAGCTCGACCACCCACTCGAGCACCCACTCGACCGAGCACCCCAGATGCACTCGATCGAGTCCCAACCCAGAACTTCTCATGGCTTCCCAGTTCCAGTAGCATTTCCAGGCTATCCAAGTTACCCACCCATCCCACCTCAGTACTTCATGGATCCAACACTCCTGCAGCAGTTCTACCAGCAGCAAGGTCAACATTTTGGGACTCGCAGCCCAACTCAACCCCCCCACTCGACCATGTACTCGACCGAGTGCCAGTTGATTGCCATCGTCGAGTTGCCTCCATCTCCCCCTCAAAGTCACCAACCAGACCTCAACTACACTTATGAGAGCATGAATGAGGATGTGGACAGCTTCTTCCAGAATCCATGAGGTACCACTATCACCTTCCTTGTAAATACCATTGCATTTGATGTTGTGTTTTGTTTTTAGTCTTGAATCCTCTAACAAATTTCTTTCACACAGAGGACTGTGTGATTTAAGTTTGGGGGAGGGTTTGAGATAGCATTTGATGTTGTGTTTTGTTTTCTTATTTCAAATTTTTAGCATCATCATGTTAGTATTTGCATAGCATCTAAGGCATAGAAAACCCCTAAAAATTTGAAATTTTTTGCAAAAATCTTTATAAAAAAAGTGTTCATGTAGTTTGCATTGCATAATAGCATCTTGTTTAGCATGTTTCATGTAGGACTGTTAATTATTTGCATTAGGGATCTATGATGAGTTTTGCCTTGTTAGCTTGTTTAATTCACTAAACTAGGATCAATGCCCAAGTTAATAGTACTTTGATGCTAGTTGAGTAGTTAGAAGCATAAGATTGAACCAAGCCTTGAATTCCTGCATTGCATTTGGTCTAAATTGAAGCATGTTGTGATTTGATGCCATTTCCTATTTATATGTACCTAATATTGACTTGTAATTATATGTTTGTGCATTGCTTTAAACTCATGGATACCATATACATATTTGGATCATCTTTCTCCTTTTTACCACTCTTGTTGATCCAAGTAGCTGATTGAATCATTAAAATCAGTTTGCAATACCCTTAACCAACCCTTCTTTCAAGCCATGTTTATTCTTGAGTGTGTAAGGCCTATTTTGGGATTGAGCTTGGTAGAAAGTGTTAGGTTTGAACTGACAAGAATATTGCCTTGTGTAGTTCTAGTTTGCAATTTTCAAACTAGATAGGACTAGGTGGTTTAATTGTTGGGTTTGGGACTTGGCTGTTGTGAAAAAGAAAAGAAGAGAACAAAAAAAGAAAGAAAGAAAGAAAAGGTTAAAGTCTTTAGGAGGGAATGTGTTTAAGTAAAGTTCTAGTGAAAGAATGGGAAGTAAAAGATTTGTGAAAAAATGGTTCTAGTCAAAGAAAAGAAAGAAAGAAAAGAGGAATATAGCAAAATGCTTTTATGTCTTAAGAAATAAGAAGAAAAAGGAACCATAGCAATAAGAAAGAAAACCCCATTCCACTAGTAGATTCAAATAAGAAACCTCTCCTAAGGCTTGAAAACAAAAGAGAAAAGGGTATTTGAGAAGAGAAGAAGATAAAGGGTAGAACTAGGATCATTTGGGTTTAGAATGATAGGATCAAACACTTGGGTTACTTTTGGGTAGACACGGTTTTGTTCTTGTATGTGTCTAAGTGTTCTTACCTTTAGCATTCTTCTAAAGCTCAATCCATTTTTTATGAGAGAACCTTGATATTGATAAGCCCCACTCTAAACAGAGACCATCATTGTCTCTAAACCTTTATTTCCAAGCCAAATGAGTTTAAAGCATTGCATAAGATTGATCCATGTTCTTGATTAAATGAATGTTAAAGGAAATGGTTGATTTGAATGCATGTGGACATCTAAGGCTCAAATCAGTAAAGGTTGTGATAGGTTTGTCTAAAATCTTTAAGTACAGCTCATTCAACTTGCATCATAGTACTAGTAACTTGGACATTGATTCTAGCTGGTTTATTTGCAAGCTTTAGGAGCTGAGATCCCACTTTCAACCCTCACCTACCTTCTTATGCCTTGTTTATTTGCTTGAGGGCAAGCAAAGACTAAGTTTGGGGGTGTTGATGTTCATATATTTTACCCTGTTTTCCCTTAATATATTCACATCTTTTTCATCCTTTGCTATCCTTTTTGACCATTATTGCATAGTTTTAGGATTTTTATTGCATTAGAGTGTAGTTGCACTGCATTTGCATCTTTTCTTGCATAAACAAGTGATTTTGGGGCCTAAGGAGCATGGAAGCAATGCTAAGGAGAAGTGAAGCAATCATGGGGCCTAAAGAGTTAAGGCTGGAGAACCAAGGTCCGGAGTCTCACTCGACTGCCCACTCGACCAGACACTCGACCGTGTGCTGAGAGAGACTCGACCGAGTGGAAGGAGCACAAGAAAACCCAACTCGACCGGTCACTCGACCGAGCACCGGGTCGAGTTGGCAGAGCCGCCTGGCTATTTTGTCTTTTAGCATTTTTAGGGCTTTCCCTCCTTTTTCCTATTTAAGGACCTTGTACCCTGCAGCCACCAGAGAGCAGCTTTTTAGATATTCTCAAACCTAGTATTATACCCTTTTTGGGAATTTATGCTTTTTGCACTTTTATTTTTTTAGATCTTGTACCTCTTTTGAAGAAAAAAAACACAAGATTTTTCATACTTGTTTGTTTCATAACTTTCAAAGTATCAAGAATTCGAGTTTGATTCCTTCTCCAATATTGTAGATCTCTGTTTTATCTTTCTAATCATGCAAGTTTCGTGTTTTTCTGGGTTTATGACTTTGCTGTTCATCATGTGTGATTGTGAGTAGTTTCCTTAGCTCTTAGGGATGGTTTAGGCTGGATGGATGTTGTGGTTATTTGATTTGGTCAAGCTTGATTGTTGTAGAT
>NC_025694.1:17739380-17741407 GCF_000633955.1 Camelina sativa | reverse complement strand
GGTAGGGTTTGATCTCAAGCTTCTTAGCATCACACCAATGTCTAAGGTGCATAGATAAGGCTAGATCTAGAGATTATCATTAGGCTTGCTAAGAGATTAGAAGTCTTGTTTGATTCTTGACATATTGCTTAATGCTTGCTTGTATAGATTCTTTACTTTGTGAGAACAAGTCTAGAAATATATTAGCTTGATTGTTTTTGCCATGAGAGTGGATTAACATGTTATTAGAGATTATTGTCTAGAGATTAGCTCATGTTGATTGAGGTTTGTTGATCAAGTTAGATAACCACAATCTAAGTTCAGCCAATGAATCCATCCCTAAGACCTTCCTTGTCTATTGATTTCTTAGTATAAATCATGTTGTTTGATCGTTGTTTGATTTACTTTTGTCTTGCTCTGTTTTGTTTGCATTGCTCTGTTTTACGTTTTTGTCCAGCTCGACCCTGCACTCGATCGAGTGCTTTCTCGAGTTCATTCCCAGAACTCTTGTTTATGATTTGTTCTGTCCTGTCTCGTTTCTTATTTCATTCTAGTTGCATTTCTGTTGCATTCATTTAGTTTCCTGTTCATTACTTTCCTTGCATTACTTCATTACCTACATTACTATAGTTTGATCTCTGTTCTAGTTTCATTATTGCCATAATCATTCTGTTCCATTACATTTAGTATCTTGTCCATTCAGCTTTTTACATTCTGCAATAGGTTGTTAGTGACAAACACTCTCTATAATCGGCTTAACTTAGACAAGTATTGCACACCTTGATTGCTTGCATTCACTCATTTAGGATAGATACCTCTTATGCTACAATTGCATAAGGGGAATTGAAACACCCTGCTTTCACCATTGTTCATCATCATCATCACATCATTCATTCACATTCCATTTCACACACACACAAGAAAGGAACTCGTTTCACTCCCCTTCCATCACCGATAAGTATCTCTCAACCCTGGAGTTTTTGCTTTCCAAAGTTTCGATTCTATTCTCTCTCAAAATCGAGCTTTATTCGATTTCTTTGGGGCTAACCCTATTAACCTCGAGACTTAGCCTTTTTCTTCTCAAGGAATCAACCAAAGGAAGGGAAGAAGATCAACCCCCGCCGCTGCTACAACCGGAGGTGATGCCGTCGAAGTTCGAGAGTCTCAAGGAAGAGGAAACGTTCCACATTCCCAACCGTTGGGTGGACGTTTAGCCTCCCCAACCCGATGCACAACCCGATCCACCACCCGACCTGATTCTCGAGTAACCGATCGAGTAGGCCCTCGAGTTCACTCACCGAGTCCAATGGCGAGTGCTCTCCGCCGTTCTTCTCGACGTAGGGACCTGTCTACGTCCGAAAAGACACTTACCGACCCTATGGAGGTCGATTCTGATGCCGGAGGAGAAGAGCAAGGGGAGATCCACACCTCTCGATCAAGGAGCAGAGCTGCGGTTGCAAGGGGGAAGAGAACGGCTTCAGAGAAGGCTGAGAAGGTGGTTGAGAGAGCAGTTGAGGAAGAGGATCAACACGCTGAGGAGGAGGACCGAGAGAGAGAAGAGGAGCAGAGAGAGAGGACCCGCCAAGCCTCTCGGAGACTAAAGCAGAAGGAGATGGATACTCCGGCAAGACTCTTCAAGTTTTTCCAGAAGATGAGCTTTGTTGGTACCCGCTACCCTCACCGAGATACAATAAAGCAATTGGGCATTGCTAGAGACGTCGAGTACCTGTTCGATATGTGCCACCTGGGCCAATTGATGCGAGCCCACCTTGAAGCATATGAGGAGGAGACGGTCCACTTCCTTTCAACCTTGAAGCTGCACTATTTTGAGGACCACCTGACCCTACTACATGATGGGGGGATCGGGTTCATCACCTTCTCCGTGAGGAACAAGGACTATCGACTCAGTTTCAAAGAGATGGAGAAGCTGTATAGCTTCAAATCTGGTAGTGGGGAAGGTATGGAGGTAGGCAAAGAAGAAATGAGGTCCCTATGGCTGACAATAGGAGACAAGAACCCCTACAAGTCCACAAGCTCCAAATCCGCTC
>NC_025694.1:17697518-17738332 GCF_000633955.1 Camelina sativa | reverse complement strand
TGTGTTACTCGATCAATTCCTCTACCTGAAATCGTGGGCCGTGAAAAGAAGAGAAGGAGGCGGAGAGATCTCCATTGGGGGACTAGTCACACCGATCCTAGTGGCATGCCATGTGCCCTTAAAGGAATTGTTCATGAACCAAGATGGCTGGATGCGGACTACCTCGTGCTGGCGAGATTTTTGGCCCATGGAAGGCCTAATGACATGACGCTGTTCAAGTTTGTCCATCCAACCGCCGGAGCTGCTCAAATGGTTCTACCTAATGTCATATGCACCAAGGTTCGGCTGGGCGACAACATTGACTTCGCACCACCGCTGGAGGAGCTGTACAACCCGAAGGAGGAGTCCGAAGCTGAGAAGAGAGAGGAGATCGGGCAGAGACAGGGAGATAGCTCGGAGGAGTTCGATTTTAAGGAGTATGTATGCTGTCAAAAGCAACCGGTTGGAGTGAGGGAAGCTCACAAGAGGATCAGCTGGCTGAAGAGGATGAACAAGTTCTTGGCGAAGAAAGTAAAAGATCTTACCAGTTCGGTGAAGACAATGGGAGGTCAAATCAAGGAGTTGCAAGATAAGGGAAGTTGTGCCTCAGCTCCTACCTAGGCACAAGCACCAACTTGGATGGGGAGAAGCGGACCGCTAGGAGGAACTTGAGGACTGCCACCTCCAGAACCTTACAGAGCATCATCATACGAGCCCCAAGCCGAGGAGAACATCACCCGACATGAGGCATCGCGGAGAAGCCATTCTGATGCTTACCCGAAGCCCAACCCGATGGGATACACGATGAACTATTTGATGCACCCATCGAGCACCCAATCGGGTGAGTACACAGGGATCTTCCCTCCACCTTACCAGATGCCATTCACGACGCCATACACGATGCACCCTGCGAGTGGATACACAAGTGATCATTCTGGACCTTTTCCGCCATTTCCGTCGTACTACCTGATGCCCTACCCGATGAACTACGCGATCCCACCCTCGATCAACACCTCGGATGTTGGTCCGAGTAAGTCGTCAGTGCGCATTTCTGAGCTCTCTGACGAGCAAACACCGGCACCTGCTGAAGCCGGAGACGACCCAGGCTACAAGTTGGCGAGTATGGAGGCTGTTGCAACCTCCTTCTTCACCAACCCATGAGGTACCACTTTCATCCGATCTTTGTATATAACATTTCATTTAGTTTAATTCATTTTGTGTGATTCTTGGATTCTTTTTCAAACTTTTATTGACACAGGGACTGTGTAATTTAAGTTTGGGGGGAGGGTCCTAGAATGTATTTAACATTGTGTTTTATTTTCTTATTTTTTTTTATTTCAAATTCTTGCATGCTAGTTTTATTCATTTGAGTCTGCATTGCATCTATGTGCATTAAAAACCCCAAAAAAAAAAATGAAAAAATTTAAGAAAAAGAAAAGAAAAGAGTGTTCATGTAGTTGCATTTGCATATTAGGATTGAGTCTAGTTTGTTTCATATAGGATTGTCGCATATGCATCTTAGGGGAAAATGATTAAAACCACCTTGTTTAAAATCAAACCTTAGGATTGAAGCTATTGCCCTTAGTCACAGTTCATTGTTGCTAGATCAGTCTTTGGAAAAAAATGAAAAATCTTTGCTTAGACCCTTTCTGTCGATTGAATGCTCCCTCCACTTGCTTGAACATTAGAACATCCTTATATTATTGGATTTAATTTGAACTTTAATTGTCTTGCTTATGGAATTTNATGAGGCATCGCGGAGAAGCCATTCTGATGCTTACCCGAAGCCCAACCCGATGGGATACACGATGAACTATTTGATGCACCCATCGAGCACCCAATCGGGTGAGTACACAGGGATCTTCCCTCCACCTTACCAGATGCCATTCACGACGCCATACACGATGCACCCTGCGAGTGGATACACAAGTGATCATTCTGGACCTTTTCCGCCATTTCCGTCGTACTACCTGATGCCCTACCCGATGAACTACGCGATCCCACCCTCGATCAACACCTCGGATGTTGGTCCGAGTAAGTCGTCAGTGCGCATTTCTGAGCTCTCTGACGAGCAAACACCGGCACCTGCTGAAGCCGGAGACGACCCAGGCTACAAGTTGGCGAGTATGGAGGCTGTTGCAACCTCCTTCTTCACCAACCCATGAGGTACCACTTTCATCCGATCTTTGTATATAACATTTCATTTAGTTTAATTCATTTTGTGTGATTCTTGGATTCTTTTTCAAACTTTTATTGACACAGGGACTGTGTAATTTAAGTTTGGGGGGAGGGTCCTAGAATGTATTTAACATTGTGTTTTATTTTCTTATTTTTTTTTATTTCAAATTCTTGCATGCTAGTTTTATTCATTTGAGTCTGCATTGCATCTATGTGCATTAAAAACCCCAAAAAAAAAAATGAAAAAATTTAAGAAAAAGAAAAGAAAAGAGTGTTCATGTAGTTGCATTTGCATATTAGGATTGAGTCTAGTTTGTTTCATATAGGATTGTCGCATATGCATCTTAGGGGAAAATGATTAAAACCACCTTGTTTAAAATCAAACCTTAGGATTGAAGCTATTGCCCTTAGTCACAGTTCATTGTTGCTAGATCAGTCTTTGGAAAAAAATGAAAAATCTTTGCTTAGACCCTTTCTGTCGATTGAATGCTCCCTCCACTTGCTTGAACATTAGAACATCCTTATATTATTGGATTTAATTTGAACTTTAATTGTCTTGCTTATGGAATTTGAATACTTGCTCATGGTAACTCCAAACTCGGGCTAGCACTCCACTTTTTACCAATCTTTTCGTTTAACCCGTTTTGTTTGTCCTGCCCATGAACCTAAATCTTTCTTTCAAACCTTGTTGTGAATTTTTGAGTGAGGCCTCTTTCATTGTGCTATAGGTTGTGAAACCTTGAGAGTATTGAGAACGACAAAGAACTGCCTCTTGATTTAGCTAAGTTAGAATTTGAACTAGCTAATAGATTCGGTTTTGAAGGTTAGGTGGTTAGAATGTTTATTTGGGGTTGGGTTGTGGAATAAAAAAAAAGGAAGAAGAAAAAGTCCCTAAGGTTAGAATCAATTAGCTCTAAGTCTCTAAGTAAACAAAAAAGAAAGAAAGAAGAATTCTTGTTATAGTCTCCTAGAAAGAAAGAGAAGAATATATCTACATTAGGAGTTTAGCAAAGAAAAGAAAAAAAAAAGTGAGAGAGAGAGCTAGAAGTTTAAAGTTTAAAAGTCTAAACCTTAGGGAGTAAAAAAAGAGAGTTAAAATCAAGGATGTGGGTAGTTTAAATTCTAGGGGGTTTAAATAAATAAAAAAAATGAAAATGAGAGTGAATGAGAAAATGGTAGATCATCAAGAGTTAAGCTTTGTATGCCCAAATTGTTCTCAGTCTTAGATAGTTTTCACAACTGTCTAGCATTCCATCTTTTGAGAGAAAACCACCCAAAGAATTTGTTTGAAACCACCTTACTAAAAAGCCTTACCCTTGAAACCGATTGAGCTTGATTCACCTTCCATTTGCAAGAATTTGCCAAACACTTAATTGAATGTGAAAGAGATGTTCCTTATCTTTAGTTGGAGGTTGAGCTAGATCGATGCATGGTAATAAGCATAGAAAAATATTTGTAAGTATGTTGATTGATCTTAGCACCATTAAACTATCTTTAAGGACTATAGCTTGAATCTTTCGGTTAGCATCTTAAGGTTATGAGTCCCCACTTTCAATCCGTACCCTCTTACTTCCTTGCTAGAGGACTAGCAAGATTTAAGTTTCGGGGTCTGATAACTCTCTAATTTACATGTTTTTAGCATCCTTTTTTGTCCATATTTTGCATTGTTCATACCTCTAACTTAGCATTTTTATGTCATTTACTGTAGGAATTCACTTTTAGAGCATTTAGGGTGTTGCATTTCTGCATTTGCATATTTTGGATGAAAACAGGTGCTAAAGAGCCAAAAATGGGGAAAAACAAGGACAACTCGAGGTTGTACCCGAAGGAGCCATCGAGTTGCAAGAACAAGTCCGAACCCCAACACGATCGAGGAGGATCCAAGAGCATGAAGAGCAACCCGAAGATCCATCCGAGGAGTAACCCGACTTCACCCTCGTATACCCCATTGAGTAGATCATCGGGCAGTTCTGGGAAGCTAGGTCAAATAGGTTTCCATATATAAATCCCCTCTTCCCCTAGCTTGCAAAGGAGTACGCCGCAGAACCTCAAACCAGAGAGCGAGCGCTCCTGTGAGAGAACTCAGCGACTCAACATTTTTCTTCTTGTTTTTCATTTTTATTTTGTAGTTTTCTTAGATTTATATCCTTTACTTTCTCTACTCTACTCTATCTTTTAATACAATGTCATTTTCATTCATTTTGATTGTTTTGTTATTCGCTTCTATTTCCGAGTAGTGTAGTAAAGTTTCTAGGGATGGGATAGATGATTTTTTGTTCTTGATCGGTTAGGATGCTTTAGTTGATTGTAAATGAATGATAGATTTCCTTCTAGATTGGTGCTCTTAATGCTGTCAACAGACCGAAAGGTTGAGATTAGATCTAGGGCGTTTACAAATGCTACAGGCCGAAAGGAGTAGATAAAATGCTTGATTTAGCCAATGCTAGAGGTTTACTTAACTCTGAGTAACAAAATTAGATGAGTTTAAGTCTACTGACAATAATGAATCGTTCTTAATGCCTGCTTGTTCATATTGCTAGTGCGACAGTGTGGTAATGTGTTCAAGGTTGATTGTTGCTAGTGCGAAAGTGTGGTGACAATGTCTTAGAGGTTCTTTGTCTAGGAAACAATTGCTTGAGGCATGTAAGGCATCCGTATTGGTCTAGAACACTTAGGATTCGATTTCCCCCATCCTTAGGAACTTTTGTATTTTATTTATTTGCATTTCTTTCACTTACTCGACTACTTACCCGATCAGGTACACGATAACCTGTATCGAGTAATACCTCGAGCTGTTCATATCTCACTTGCATACTTTATCACCCCACTCGATCATGTACTCGATTGCTTGCATAGAGTGCTTAGGTCGTGTGGTTTACTTGTTTATATAATTTTACTTTGTTTATTTTAGGAATCGTTAGAACCAAAACCCTAATTGCTTGGCTTGACTAGCATTGTTCTGATCATATCCTTCCTGCTAGCAATACACAACAATTTGGATTGATAACCCTTTGTACTACAACTGCATAGGGGATTGATACCCTGGGTGAAAACCTGTTTATCAACCTGCATATTTTCAACTAGTAGGGCAGAGACCTTTCTCTAACCTGCCCAATGAGAAGCCTTTGGACCACATTGAGCATTTTGAGGATCTGGTGACTAGTATCAAGGCTAATCGAGTGACTTAGGATTACATCTTCTGCAAGCTCTTCCCTTACTCACTTGCCGGAGAAGTATCTCAGTGGTTAAAGCAGTTACCAGCTGGGTCATTGACAAATTGGCATGACGTCAAGGTGGCCTTCCTCAACTACTTTTATGATGATGCAATGTCAGATGAGTTGAGAGTTAAGCTGTCCTCTTTCATGCAAAGACCAGATGAAGCTTTCAAGACAGCTTGAGTGAGATTCAAGGCTTATCAAAGGGATTGTCCACACCATGGTTTCTCAAGAGTTCAATTGCTGAGTATCTTCTTCAGAGGATGTGACTGGGAGTATCAGTTAGCTTTTGATGCTGCAAGCCATGGAAATTTCAAGACAAGATATCCTGAATATGCTGAAGCTTTGATTGAGAATTTGGCCTCCAGCAATAGTACTAAGAGAGCTGATGCTGAAAGAAAGAGATTACATGGAGGATTTGATTCAAACAAGCTAGCTTCAGTCAATGCTAAGCTAGATTCAGTGCATAATCTTCTTGTGGGTAAGAAATCAGTTCACTTTGCTGCTGAAGTTGAGACAGGGAATGAAGAAGCAGATGTCAACTTTGTCTATGGAAATCAGGGTCAGAGATTCGGTAATCAGCAAAGCAACAAGCCTTAGAGTGGGAACTCTTTGGGCTATACTCATAAGCCTGATTTTCAGAAGCAGCAACAAGGGAACAACTTCACAACCACTTATGGGAACTCTTCCTATCAGTCTCCACCTCCACAAACTCCTTCTGAGAGTAGACTTGAGGCCATGCTTGAGCAGCTTCTTCAGGGACAGGAAAATATGACAGTGACATTCAATGAGAAGATTGACAATGTCTACAATGAGCTTACTGGGAGGATTGATGCAATGAATATTCATGTTAAGAAGCTGGAGAATCAGGTTGCGCAGACTGCTGGGTCTGTTAAAAGGCAAGAGGGTTTTCTTCCTGGAAAAACTGAATCAAACCCCAAGCATGCTTGCAATGCCATATCAGTGAGAGATGAAGATGATGGTGAAATTGCTTCTGCAGAATTGGGAGAGCAATCAGCCAATTTTTTGACTTTAGACGATGGTGTCGATCGACACCACATGGGTGTCAGTCGACACCACATGGGTGTCGGTCGACACCCCTCTCAGACAGAACCCAAAGTTGCAAAATCTCCGGTTCCAGCAGCTGCTGAGAGGGTGTACGAATCTAAGATTCCTTTTCCTAAGCCAAGAAAATCCAAGCAGGAGATGGAGGAAGCTAGATGCAAGGCAATGATGGACAAGGTGATGATTGAGATGCCTTTGATTGATGCAGTTAAGCTTTCACCACCTCTTAAGCGGTATGTGAAGAGAATAGTATCCAATGGTTTGGACCCTGAGGAAGGAGCACTACTTTCAAAAGATGTCAGTGCAGTTCTATTAAACCAGCCTATTACAAGGAGGAAAGAGAGGAAACAAGAAGTGGTAGTCTCTGAGAGAGTGAGTGCAACAATTCAGTGTAAGACTGCTAAGAAGTTATCAGATCCTGGAAGATTTGTATTTGATTGCTCAATCTCAACAGGAAGGTTTGCACACTCATTTTGTGATATTGGTTCTAGTATTAATCTGATACCACATTCTGTTGCTGTGAGACTTGGGATGACATAATTCAAGCCAACTAAGATTTCTCTTATCTTGGCTGATCGATCCCGAAGAATTCGTGAAGGTGTCTTAGAGGATATTCCAATTAAGATTGGAAACTTTATGATTCCCACTGACTTTGTGGTACTGAAGTATGATAAATAACCTAAAGATCCTCTCATCTTAGGCAGATCTTTCTTGGCTACAACTGGTGCCATCATAGATGTGCAGAGGGGACACATAACACTGAATGTGGGAGGTTTCAGTATGAAATTTGAGATGGATAAGCTGAGGAGAGCTCCTACTATTGATGGACAGACTTTTTCTATTGAAAAAGTTTCTGCTACTCGAGTTGCAGGCTTAGCATCGATCGATGCTCCATCAGTGTCGGTCGACACCCCTCCACAGCCGAGCCTGCACTTGTCCAAAACTGATCCTCCAAGTCAGAAAACTGTTCCCAAACAGAAACCTCCCCACTCCACACTCCAGAGTTCTCACGTAAGGCCAAGGTACACATCATCTGCACCTAATCCCCCTCATATCATCAATAAGACCTTCAAAGGTACAAAAACTATTTCATAGTTAACCAAGCCACGAGATTATCGTAGAGCGCTTGTTTCTTCTGTTGATGATTTTACAGGACATAAAAGAAGCAAACACATCCCTAAATCCCACCCTGGTCCTGCTCCTCATGTCCTTGGTAGGCCTCATGAACCTAAAGCTTATACACCACCTTGGATGAAGAGGACATTCTCTCGAAAGCATGCATTGCCACGTTCTGCTCCACCCGGTGCCTGAGCTTCATCACAGTCAAGCTAATGACCGAAAACAAGCGCTTAGTGGGAGGCAACCCACTTCTAGGTTTTTCTTTTCCTTTTGAGTCATTTTTCTTTTTGCCTTGAGTCAGTTTTTGTTTGAAATTTGTTTGAAATTTGTTTGAAATTATGAATTGTCTATCTATCATGTTGCTTTTAACTTGTGTTTGAGTGCTTATTAACAGAATAATCATCCAAGGATTGATCCATCAACACAACTAACTGCAACTAACAAGGAGTAACGGCCAAAACACCATTCGTGATGAGTGTCGATCAACACTGAAATGGTGTTGGTCGACACCCCAAGGTAACCCGAGAACAGTTCATCTTTTCATTACAATTTTCAATACGTTTTTGCTTCTTTTTGCCTTCCTCTTACTTGAAAACACTGGGGACAGTGTTGTTTAAGTCTGGGGGAGGTTAGTACTAACTACTAACAGAGTTTTTGTTTTTAGTTTGTCAAAACCGATTTTTGTTTTTATTGAGTCAAATTTTTTAAAATTGTGTTGGGACCTATGATTTTTCTTTTTAGGTGTACTGACTTGGTTGATAATGTTGCAGATTGAATCCTCTAATCTTACTAATGAAAAATCCAATGGCTGACCAGTAAACCAGAGACATCTAAATTTCCAACTGAATCCATAAAAGCCTGAAGTAATTTCTGTACTTTTCTTTTTAACTCATCAAGGAGATTGATGTTCATAGAGCTTGACTCCTTGTTCATGCCTGACAAGTAAGATCTTCAAAAGAAAATGATACTCCTCTCCCTTATTTAAGTTGAAGAGATTATTCTTGAGAGCTTTGTTTTTTTTTTTAAAAAAAAGAGAATAAAAGATGAGATGATTTTTGATCAGTTTAGAGAGGTAGGTAAATTACATGTGACCTCATTATTCTACTCTTGAGTCAAATGATCACACAAAGCTTGGAAGCGAGGGGTAGGTAAATTACCGATGACCCCATTATTCGCCTACACCTTTGGTTTAAAAAAAAGGAAGTCAGTAAAAAAAACAGTTAAGCAAACCTCAAAGGAGGATAAGAATAGAATAAGTATGGGGGAGAGGAAGAATACCACATGTTGTAAAGAGATATATCTTGCTTGTTATGGTATAGTACGTGAATGAGTCTAGAAGGTTCTTGACATTGATCAAATAGATGAGACCCACTGATGAGGGCTTATAGGAGGAAGTAGTGGAATTTGGGATGCTACAAATGTCAACGGAGAAGTACATGGTGGTTCGATTCGGATTTGTCTGCTAAGCATATGGATTATGGTTTGAATGATCATGACATTACCTTAGAGAGAAAATGAGTTTTTGTGTTTTCAAACCTCTTTCACAGGTCTAAGTTTCTGTTTTGCTTGAGGGCAAGCAAAGGCTAAGTCTGGGGGAGTTGATATCATGGTTTTTGTGGTCTTTAACCATGGTATAAGGAGTCTTTTAGAGTCTTTTGATGTGTTTTTATGTTCTTTGAGAGTCTTTACAGGTTTTATAGGATTTTGGTATGAAAGGAGCAAAACGGAGAAATTTAAGAGATTTTGGAGCAATTCATCAAGGAAGAGAAGTTGGATACGATTCAGAGTGATGGTGTCGATCGACACTGCCATAGCATCGATCGACACCTCTGTTTGTCTAAGAGAGAACAAGAAAATTGGAAGTTTTACAGTTTTACCCAAAGTTTTCCCAAATTGCAACACAAGTCCGTGACGTGTTTTATGACATAGATATAGTGTTTTTAGGTTTTGTAAACCCATAAGTTTTATTCTAGCAAGTTTTATTTTCTGCAACCCTGTGGGATTTTTAGAGCTTTTGGGAGAGAGATCTGAACTTTTTTGAGAGAAGAATTCATAAACTCCCTCTTAACTCTTTTAATATCAATTGCTTATTATTCAGAATTATGTTTTGTTCTTCATTGAATATGTCTGGGTAGTTTGCTTGTTAGGTTCAGGATTTTTCACAAGGTTTTTATGATTTAATAGATCTGTTTATTTAGGATTCATTATCATACTAGATCTTAATCATAGGTTGTTCTTCATAATTAATCCTTGATTGGCCATCTAGAATTATTATCTTAGGTAAATAAATTGATATGAGAATAGAATTGATTTCCTGATAAAACCTCTTGATGAGCAAAATTACTTTTTGCAAAGAGATTTGATTTAGTAATTTTATGAACAATATAAACCTGTTGTTAAAGCTGATTTTTAACCTAGAATTTTGCAAAGAGATTTGGATTTTCTGATTTTAAATTTAGATAATTTTTGCAGTGAGAACTGATTTATTTTACAAAAGTGTTTAGAGTTCTAGATCTGATTTTAATTGCTTGAATCCTAATTTATTAATTGATTTAATATTTTGTAATTTCCTGAGAAATTTTCTGGACCTAGCTTTTTGATCATCTGAATTTACACAGCTTTTAATTAATATTTTGCATTGTTTATTTAATTCCAATTATTCTGTTTAGCGTAGTCATAAAACTCTATAATTTATTGTGTAGACTTGAGTCCTTGTGGAATTCGACCCCTAAGTACTATAGTGACCTCTTAATTTGAGAGAGTATCTCTAGGGTTTAATTTGAGCATATCAGAGATCAACTACGTCTAGAATCAGGGGTACAACAAGGGCTACAACCCTTATAAGACGAACCCCAATTTGTCTTACCGGAGCACCAACGTTGCAAATCCACAGGATCAGGTGTACCCTCCTCAGTTGCACCAACAAGCTCAACAAAAACCTTTTTTGCCTTACAATCAGGGATTCATACCCAAACAACAATTCCAGCAAGGTTACCAAGCTCTCTTAGGACCATCGCCAGGATTCCGCCCTCAACCAGTTCAGTCTACTCCAGCCCTAGATCAAGAAATGAAGCAAATGATGCAACAACTTCTTCAGGGTCAAGCTAGCGGATCTATGGAAACTGCTAAGAAGTTTGCTGACCTTAGTCAGAGGATGGAATGTTCATACAATGATCTGAACGTCAAATTTGAAGCTCTGAATTCGAAGATAAGGTATATGGAGGGCCAATCCGCTTCTACTTCCGCACTAAAGCCTGGCCAATTCCCAGGGAAGGCTGTTCAAAATCCCAAGGAGTTTGCAAACGCAGTTACGCTGAGAAGTGGGAAAACATTGCCTCCCAGGCAAGGAGTACCAGAATCACAGAGGACAGTGAGGAATTAGCTGGGGAGGATTTTGTTCAAGAGGAAGTTCAGATGAAGGATCCAGTCGAAACAGTCAAAGATCCGATCGAGCCATTGAAGCAGTCCGAACCTGAAGCAGTTAAGGAACATGTTGTTTCTGATGACAAACATGCGAGGTTCATCCCTCCACCATACAAGCCTCCTCTACTATTTCCAGTGAGGTTTAAAAAGCAGCTTACCGAGAAGTAAAAGGCCTTGTTCGAAAAACAAGTGAAGGAGATTGAGTTGATAATGCCATTGATGGATGCATTCGCACTTGTTCCTCACTACTAGAAATTCCTCAAGGACTTAGTGATGGAGAGGTCACAAGAAGTTCAAGGCATGGTGGTACTGAGTCTCGAATGCAGTGCAATCATTCAAAATAAGATTGTACCCAAGAAGCTCAAAGATCCTGGATCATTCACTNTTGATTTAATATTTTGTAATTTCCTGAGAAATTTTCTGGACCTAGCTTTTTGATCATCTGAATTTACACAGCTTTTAATTAATATTTTGCATTGTTTATTTAATTCCAATTATTCTGTTTAGCGTAGTCATAAAACTCTATAATTTATTGTGTAGACTTGAGTCCTTGTGGAATTCGACCCCTAAGTACTATAGTGACCTCTTAATTTGAGAGAGTATCTCTAGGGTTTAATTTGAGCATATCAGAGATCAACTACGTCTAGAATCAGGGGTACAACAAGGGCTACAACCCTTATAAGACGAACCCCAATTTGTCTTACCGGAGCACCAACGTTGCAAATCCACAGGATCAGGTGTACCCTCCTCAGTTGCACCAACAAGCTCAACAAAAACCTTTTTTGCCTTACAATCAGGGATTCATACCCAAACAACAATTCCAGCAAGGTTACCAAGCTCTCTTAGGACCATCGCCAGGATTCCGCCCTCAACCAGTTCAGTCTACTCCAGCCCTAGATCAAGAAATGAAGCAAATGATGCAACAACTTCTTCAGGGTCAAGCTAGCGGATCTATGGAAACTGCTAAGAAGTTTGCTGACCTTAGTCAGAGGATGGAATGTTCATACAATGATCTGAACGTCAAATTTGAAGCTCTGAATTCGAAGATAAGGTATATGGAGGGCCAATCCGCTTCTACTTCCGCACTAAAGCCTGGCCAATTCCCAGGGAAGGCTGTTCAAAATCCCAAGGAGTTTGCAAACGCAGTTACGCTGAGAAGTGGGAAAACATTGCCTCCCAGGCAAGGAGTACCAGAATCACAGAGGACAGTGAGGAATTAGCTGGGGAGGATTTTGTTCAAGAGGAAGTTCAGATGAAGGATCCAGTCGAAACAGTCAAAGATCCGATCGAGCCATTGAAGCAGTCCGAACCTGAAGCAGTTAAGGAACATGTTGTTTCTGATGACAAACATGCGAGGTTCATCCCTCCACCATACAAGCCTCCTCTACTATTTCCAGTGAGGTTTAAAAAGCAGCTTACCGAGAAGTAAAAGGCCTTGTTCGAAAAACAAGTGAAGGAGATTGAGTTGATAATGCCATTGATGGATGCATTCGCACTTGTTCCTCACTACTAGAAATTCCTCAAGGACTTAGTGATGGAGAGGTCACAAGAAGTTCAAGGCATGGTGGTACTGAGTCTCGAATGCAGTGCAATCATTCAAAATAAGATTGTACCCAAGAAGCTCAAAGATCCTGGATCATTCACTCTACCTTGCTCTCTTGGACCTATGTGTTTTGATAGGTGTCTGTGTGATCTTGGCGCTTCAGTTAATCTGATGCCACTCTCTATTGCTACGAGGTTGGGTTTTACAATCAAGGGTTGCAGCATCTCTCTCATCCTTGCAGATAGATCAGTGAGACTTCCAAATGGTATTTTAGAAGACTTACCTGTCAGGATCAGAGACGTGGAAGTGCCAACCGACTTTATGGTTCTAGAGATGGATGAATAACCAAAAGATGCTCTGATTTTAGAAAGACTGTTCCTGGCGACTACTGGAGCCATCATTGATGTCAGAAATGGCAAGATTGATCTCAATCTGGGCGACAACTTCATTATGAAGTTTGACATCAAGGATACTTTGAAGAAGGCAACGATAGGAGGACAAGTCTTATACATTGAAGAGATGGATAAATTGGCTGATGATTTGTTGGAGGAATTAGTTGAGGAGGATCATCTCAAGACTATTTTGACCAAGGGTGGAGAAGAAGGGTTCCTGCATGAGGAGACCACTTGTTACAAGAATCTGCTAGACTCCCACGGAGAAACGGATGGACCAGAGGAATTCGAGCAGCTATCTGACGCAGAGGAGGTATGTGCAGTTGAGACAGAGAGTTCAGAACGTGATATCTCCCACTCGACTGACTTCAAGACCCGACACAAGACACCGATGTCCCGCTCAATCGAGCCGCACCCTTCCCACTCGATCGTGATCACTCTAGACTCCTTTGCTGACGACTGGTCGGAACTGAAAGCTCCAAAGGTAAAACTCAAAAATCTCCCTTCCGGACTCAGGTACATTTTCTGGGAACCAATTCTACTTATCCTGTCTTAGTGAATGCTAGGTTGAGTGATGATGAATTGGGGTTGCTAGTAACTGAGCTTAAGAAATATAGAAAGGCTATAGGTTATTCTTTAGATGATATCGAGGGAATCTCACCTAGTCTTTGCATACATAGAATCAATCTTGAAAATGAGTCTTATGCTAGTATTGAACCCCAAAGGAGATTGAATCATAATCTGAAGGAGGTAGTAAAGAAAGAAATCCTAAAACTGTTTGATGCTGGAGTTATCTATCCTATCTCTGATAGTACTTGGGTATCTCCAGTGCATTGTGTACCGTGATCAAAAACGAAAAAATGAGTTAATTCCAACTAGAACCATCACAGGACATAGGATGTGCATTGATTATAGGATGTTGAATGCCGTTTCTAGGAAGGATCATTTTCCTCTACCGTTCATTGATCAAATGTTGGAGAGATTAGCTAGTCATCCTTACTATTGTTTCCTTGATGGGTATAGTGGATTCTTCCAAATCCCTATCCACCCAAATGATTAGGAAAAGACAACATTTACTTGTCCTTATGGCACTTTTTCCTACAGACGTATGCCATTTGGTTTGTATAATGCTTCTACGACCTTTCAAAGGTGCATGACATCAATTTTCTTGGATTTGATTGAGGAGTCAGTGGAAGTGTTTATGGATGATTTGTTGAATCTGTGCAGGGTATTGACGCGCTGTGAGGAGACGAACCTGCTGTTGAACAGGGAGAAGTGCCACTTCATGGTTGAAGAAGGGATTGTTCTGGTACACAAGATTTTTGAGAAAGGAATTGAGGTTGACAAGGCAAAGATTGAGGTCATGGTTCAGCTTCAATCGCCTAAGATAGTGAAGGAAATCAGAAGTTTTCTGGGACATTCTGGGTTTTAAAGAAGATTCATCAAGGACTTCTCAAAAATTGCAAGACCATTAACAAGGTTGCTGTGCAAGGAGTTTGACTTTGAATTCGATGCAGCATGTCTAGAAGTTTTCAGCAAGATCAAGGAGGCGTTGGTTTCAGCACCCATAGTAAAATCTCCAATTGGGATCACCCTTTTGAGATCATGTGTGATGCTTTAGACTTCACAGTTGGAGCAGTTCTGGGACAGCGAATTGACAAGAAGCTTCATGTCATCTACTATGCCAGTTGCACCTTGGATGAGACTCAAGGAAGATATGCAACCACAGAAAAGGAACTCCTAGCAGTTGTGTTTGCATTCGAAAAATTTACGAGTTACCTTGTGGGTTCGAAGGTCATAGTGTATACCGACCATGCTGCTCTGAGACAAATCTATTCGAAGAAGGATACCAATCCAAGACTGTTGAGATGGATTCTGCTACTTCAGGAGTTCAACATGGAGATTGTTGACAAGAAAGGCATAGAAAATGGAGTTGCGGACCTCCTGTCAAGAATGAGGATTGAAAATGCTGTTCCCATAGATGATTCAATGACTGAGGAACAACTTCTGGTCGCCAAGGTTTGTGAGCAGATGCATGACACATAGCTTGACAACCTCAGAATCAGATGCATGGCGATCACTTCTAACACTGCACCATGGTATGCTGATTTCGTGAATTACAAGGTCTGCGGAGAAGTTCCTGATGAGATGGATCCCTACAGGAAGAAGAAGTTTTTCCGAGAGGTTAACCACTACTTCTGGGATGAACCCTATCTGTACAAGAGAGCTTATGATGGTCTGTTCAGAAGATGCATAGCAGAAGGGGAAGTACAGGGAGTGCTTGAGCACTGTCACAGCTCCACTTATGGAGGTCACTTTGCCACGTTCAAGGCAGCTCAAAAGGTTCTTCAAGCGGGTCTCTGGTGGCCTATCTTGTTCAAGGCCCCTCACGGTTTCATTACCAAGTGTGATGCCTGTCAGAGGATGGGCAACATCACAAGGAGGAACGAGATGCCTCGGAATCCGATCCTAGAAGTAGAGATATTTGATTTTTGGGGAATAGACTTCATGGGACCTTTCAACCCTCCATCGAATGGTAATGTCTATATTCTGGTGGCAGCCGATTACATTTCTAAGTGGGTTGAAGCCATTGCTAGTCCTACCAACGATTACAAGGTTGTTCTGAAGTTGTTCAAAAGTATAATATTTCCAAGGTATGGGATACCCAGAGCAGTGATCAGTGATGGTGGAACTCACTTCGTCAACAAGGTTTTCAAGAGTATGTTGAGGAAGTATGGTGTTAAGCACAAGGTGTCGACTGCGTATCACCCTCAGACCAGCGGACAGGTTTAGGTTTGGGAAAACGTCCTTGTTCCCCATGAGAACTATGATATCGTACCAGATACAGCCCGATCTTTACCCTCGTCCCAGCTGTCTTTGCCGAAATTAATCTCAACCTATATATCTACAAAGATGTAATTTAAGTTTTGTCTATATATCATCTATTTCACCATTGCGATAGGTTTAATTGGTTTGGTATTTGATTAACCGAGTGACGAAGTTTACAAAACAAATTAAACCTGATTTCAACCCGATTAAAACTCGATTAGAATCCGATTAGAAAACTAAACCCCTAAACCGAGAAATCCCTAAAATCACAATTCACCCTTTATCCCCTTTCTCTCTCGCGACAAACCCTAGAAAAAGCGATATCACACTTCACCATCGATTTCTCAAATTGAATCCATGGATTTGATAATCCGAGCTGGTTTCGGGCAACAAGATGGTACTCGGCAAAGAGATGGTGTTGGGAAAGGAGATTACGATGAAGAAGGAGAGGATCGAGATGAATTTCATAGCGAGAAGCTTGCTCAGGATTTTACTGATGCAGAAGAGTCGATTCGTCACGACACGTACCCAGAAAGTGACGACGAGGAAGAAGGTCATCAACCTCGTGGTGCGGGTCCAGAGAGAGTGTTTACGGATATCGGACGTGGTGATAGAATTGTGGAAAGGGCAATCCTTTTACAATGGGGTCGCATTCAAGGAGAGTGTCTTGGACTATGCACTACATACCGGTTACAACTTGAAGCAGTACAAGTATGAAAAAGATAAACTCGGGTTTAGATGTATTCGGGATAAGGGAAATTGTGAGTGGAAAGTGTTCGCTGCACTTCTTCCAAATGCATCGTTGTGGAGGGTAACCAAATACATTGATAAGCATTGTTGTACCCCCAATGGCGAGTGTGACATTTTTAAGACCCCAGTTATAGCTAGAATTTTTCTTGATAAGATTAGGGAGGAACCGGATCATTACAAGCCTTTGAGGATTGAACAAATTAGCATGGAAAGGTGGAAGATATCAGTCACTAGGCCACAATGTCAAGCTGCTCGGAGAAATGCTTTGGCATGGATAGAGAGAGAGTATGAAGTCCAGTTTTCACGACACCGAGATTACGCAGCTGAGATCTTGGATGCAAATCCAGGGTCTGTTGTTGAGGTAAATACAATCAAGAATGATGCTGGTCAAGATGTGTTCAGCCGGTTTTATGTTTGTTTTGATGTCCTTAGAAGAACTTGGAAACAGACTTGCCGACCAATAATAGGAGTTGATGGAGCCTTCTTAAAGTCGAAGATCAAGGGACAGTTGCTTGCTGCATTAGGCAGAGATGCAGACAATGGCATATATCCAATAGCCTGGTGTGTTGTTCAAGTTGAGAACAAAGAAAATTGGTTATGGTTTGTCAAGATATTGAAGACTGACTTGGAGCTAAACGAGGGAGATGGTTACATTTTAGTGTCTGATCGAAAGAAGGTAAACTTGTAGTTTCTTATATTGGTTGATAGATGTCAATGTTATGGTTTTTAATATGTTTGGTCCTGTTTTAGGGGTTGATAAAAGCTGTGGAGTTGGAGTTACCAGAAATAGAGCATAGAATGTGTGTTAGACACATCTATGGGAACTTGAAGAAGAATCATCCTTCCAAGAAGCAAGTGAAGCCACTCCTCTGGCATATGGCTTTGAGCTATAACGCTAAACAGTTTGGGGAGAGATTGGAACGCATACACGCTTATGACACTGGTGTGTATGATGATGTTATGAAGTCCAAACCAAAGTCAAAATTTAATGCAATTTTCTACATATGTAATCCATATGTGTCAAAGTATCTTGCTAAAGAGCATGAGAAAGCCTCGGAATGCCAGGTGCATCCTTCTACTAATGGGTGCTTTGAAGTCACACTGGATGGAGACAAACACAGAGTTAGTTTGCAAAATATGACTTGTACCTGCATAAATTTTCAAATCTGTGGGATTCCATGTGAGCATGTGTATGGAGTGATTCTGAAGAAGACGTTAAGTGTTGATGACTATGTTTGCCAGTGGTTTCGAACTGCTATGTGGAGGCTTAACTACACAAATGGCATTACTCCACAAAGGGGTGCTCGTCACTGGCCTTCGACTTAAGGTGAGGATGTTTATGTTCCACCTGAGCCACCACAACCTGGGAGAAGGAAGATAACTAAGGCAGACAAGAAGAGGAAGCCAGGTGTAAGTGAGTCTCCTGTCAAGAAAAAACCAAAGCAGAAAAAAGGATAATGCACTGTGGAATTTGTGGTTCTGATCAGCATAACCGTAGGTTCCACCAGAAGAAAAATCAAACATAGGTTATTAATCGGTTTGTTCTCATTTTATTTGTTCTAATCGGTTTCTTGTTCTGATTTTTTGAAATTTGCGGTTTTCTAGGCTTCTCAAGGTGGTGGAGGAGAAGTTGTTCAAGGTGATGGAATTTCTCTAGTTGTTGGTGGACTTTCTCAATATGGTGGAGGAGAAGTTGTTCAGGGTGGTGGAGGACTATCTCAAGGTGGTGGAGGACTTTCACAAGCCTGATTATTGACTAGTAGGGGTCTTTTTTTTGGTTTAAGAGACTAGTTAGATCTGTATTTTGGTCGAATAGACTAGTAGGGTTATGTTTTTGGTATGTGATCATGTTCTTTTCAAAACCTTATCATTCTGCTTGTTTTCAGAACATGTGTTCATCATGTTCTGCCTTTTATGAAATCTAGAATGTCTTATCTTATTAAATGCAATCGCAACACCAACAAGAGTTCACACTCAACACCAACACCAACACAAACACAAACAAGAGCATAAAGCATAGCATAAAACCGAACAGTTTACAAGCTTATCATACAAGCTTAAACAGACCAAACATGATCACAAAACCGAAAACACATACAATTATAATCTTATTCATCCTACATTGCAATTCAGCTGCTTCCAACAAAACTTCTTCAACCCTCTCACATAGCTCTTTTTCGAAATCCATTTGCATCTTCTCAAATTTCATCTTCTGGTCTTGCAATGTCTCTGTTGTAAGCTCTTTCATCTCTTCTTTTACTCTCTCAATTTGAACATCCAATGTTGCTACCTCGTCCAACAATGCCTCATCGACCCACTTAAAGGTGTGGTTATCGTTCACAAGCTAAATTATATCATAGAAAACAATGAGAATTTATGAGAATTTATGAGAATTGATGAGAGTCGATGTCAAGATCAAACAAAGCATAATGTAGTACCTTCTTTGCTGCTGCTTCTCAACATCGGAAATATCTCCGAGAAGGATTAGGCTCAGATTTGGAATTCATTGCCACGATTTTTTCACCACACCAACATCTCTTAGGCACACCAACGACGAATCCTCTTTGTCGGACATTTGATGAACCACTCGAAGCTCCAGAAACATTGCTCATGGTTGCAGAGATCAATTTAGAATTTTATGCTTTTAGGGTTTGAGGATTTGGGGATTTTAATGGAGATATGGATGTATCGTCTCAGGTCGGGTTATTAACATCAGTCGGGTTTTATTTTTGGTATGAAAGATTTCCTATCGGTTCACTCTTTAAACCGATAACATCCCGATATATGGATATATAGGTTGAGATTAATTTCGGCAAAGACAGCTGGGACGAGGGTAAAGATCGGGCTGTATCTGGTATGATATCATAGTTCTCATAGGGAACCAGGACGTTTTCCCTTTAGGTTTCGAACAAACAAATCAAGCGTATTCTGTCAAGGATTGTTGGAGTTTCAAAGAAAGACTGGTTTGTCAAGTTAGACGAGACTCTCTGTGTATACAGAACAGCGTTCAAAACGTCGATAGGCACAACACCATTTCAGTTGATCTATGGTAAAACATGTCATCTCCCTATAGAGGTTGAGTATAAGGCACTCTGGGCTATCAAGTTGCTGAACTTGGATATTAACACAGCTCAAGCTAAGAGAACTCTTGACATCCACGAGTTGGAAGAAATAAGACTTGATGCTTATGAGAGTTCCAAGATTTACAAGGAAAGGACAAAGAATTTTCACGACAAGAAGATTGTTGTCAAAGAGCTCAAGGCTGGAGATCAGGTTTTGCTGTTCAATTCCAAACTTAAGTTATTTTTTGGAAAGCTTAAGTCTAGGTGGTCTGGGCATTTTGACGTCAAGGAAGTTCTGTCATTTAGAGCCATCACACTCCTGAACAAGGATGATGGTGAATTCACTGTAAATTGTCAGAGAGTCAAGGAGTATTTAGCTGATCAAGTCCGACCAGAGGGGTCTTCTGTGCTCCTCTGTGAACCCCAAAAGGCATAGAAAGCTCACTTGGGAGGAAGTCCCAAAGGTATCTCTGTAAATATTTTCCTTTTTTTTAAGTTCCTTGTGTTTTTAATTTTTGTTCTTGGTTTTCTAGTGTTCAGAATTCTGCAGGAGAAATAGAGAATACAGACGAAATTGAGAAAAAAAGGGCAGAATAAAAAGAAGAGTGAAGTGAAGTGAGAAAGGAGAGAAGTACACCATGCCCCACCTATCACAATTATTTTCCTGTTTTCATTCCCAACCATTCATTTCACCTCCCCACTCTCACCGACATCCCAATCTCTCTCCCTCTTTGTTGATTTTCTACCCACGTGAACCTATCACCTTTACATCTCTCTTGTTCCCCACCATGAAACAGAATAACTTTGTGTCACCTCACCTCACCACCACCCTCGCAACTCTCCCTCTTTTTAAACGATCTCTCCTCTCTCTTTTAATCTCACCCACCAACCATCACCAACTATGATGTGATTCTCCCAAGGAATCGACGCTCTAAGGTAGGTAGACTAATAATCCTAGAACTCCGATGGCTCGCGAAGCTGGATGATAAGGCGTGAGATAAACTCGAAAATCCTTATGCCCCAAACTCTCTTAAAACAAACCAAACAAAGCAAGGCAGCGGAACTTTAGATAGAAGCATCGCGGAGACAGATGACAAGGCGTGAGACGAATCCCGAAAATCCTTGTGTCCTAGACTCTTTTATAACGACTCTTCAATCCTCAGCTAGTGCATGACAACGTCAAGTGCTGTGGAATCACTTGATATACCAAAAACTCTTTGATGTAACCCACCAAGGAGAAAGAACAAGTTCCAAAGGAACAAAGGAGTTTTCCACTCTCAAATAAAATATAAAGATTTCTTGATTGAATGATTTCTCAAATGAGATTACATGTCTTTATATAGGGATAGAAAACTTGGTCACAAAGCCAAGTATTGATTATTCTTGAAACTAAAAACATTAAAGATACTAAGTTGAATGAAGACCCAACTCTTGGTGCATGTTTCCTTCCTCCAAAGTGACTTTTGGTGCATGTATCTCTTATTTTCGCCACTCTTCTTAGACCACAAAATAAAGTGATAGATATCTTCCCCAATACAATTTCCCATGTTCTCTTTGCTCCATATATCTTCAAATATGAAATGAACAGCTCCAACAAGCTGTTTGGTCCTTGCTCTTCTCATTGGTCCAACGGATACAAGCATAACATCCTCAAGAACAATCTCAGCTTCCACTTGATCATCCTCATTGCTTCCCATTATCATATAATGCCCCTCCTCTTCAAAAAAGGATTTGCCCTCAAATCTGGACCATCTGCAACAAATGGAGCAAAATCAGAAACATTAAAAATGGAACTCACTTTGTACTTACCTTGCAAATCAAGCTTGTAAGCATTGTCACTGATTTTTTTCAAGACTTGGAATGGACCGTCGACCCTTGGCATTAGTTTAGACTCTCTTTCTATCTGGGAAACATTCCTTTCTCAGGTGTATTCAGACTAAATCTCCCACTTTGAAAACCAGCTGTCGTCTTCCTTTGTATGCTTGCTTCTCATACAGCTTTAGAGACTCATGGTCTATGTGAATCATAAACTCTTTCGGCCAAAGATAGTGTTGCCAAGTTTGTAGAACTCTAACCAAGGCGTACAGCTCTTTGTCATAGATTGGATAATTCAAGGTTGCTCCTCCAAGTTTCTCACTGAAATAAGCAATCGGTTTCTTCTCTTGCATCAGCACAGCTCCAATTCCTACACCAGAAGCGTCACATTCAATTTCAAAAGTTTTCCTAAAATCTGGTAAAGAAAGAAGAGGTGCAGAAGTTAGTTTTTGTTTCAAGAGTTGAAATGCTTCTTCTTGTGCTGTCTCCCATTTAAATTCAATGTCTTTCTTGATAACCTCAGTGAGACGAGCAACAATTATGCTGAAATCTTTGACAAATCTCTAGTAGAAGCCAGGAAGACCATGGAAACTCCTGACCCACCAACCGTCTTTGGACTAGGCCATTCTCGAATTGCCTTTACCTTCTCTTTGTCGACCTTAATACCCCGTGCACTCACAACAAATCCTAGAAAAACAAGGTTATCTATAAAAAATTGCATTTCTTGGAATTGGCAAACAGTTGCTCCCTCTTAAGAACATCTAAAACAATTTTCAAATGCTCTACATGGTCATCTATGCTTCGATTGTAGATCAAGATGTCATCAAAATACACAACCACAAAAACTCCTATGAATGCTCTCAAGACATGATTCATTAACCTCATAAAAGTACTAGGTGCATTTGTTAACCCAAAAGGCATCACAAGCCATTTATATAATCCATGCTTTAGTCTTAAATGCAGATTTCCACTTATCACCCTCCTTCAGACGAATTTGGTGATATCCACTCTTAAGATCAATTTTAGAAAACACACAAGACCCATGTAACTCATCTAGCATGTCAACTAAGCGAGGGATAGGGTGGCGATACTTTACAGTGATATTGTTGATGGCTCTGCAATCCACGCACATTCTCCAACTACCATCTTTTTTTGGCACAAGTAACACCGGCACAGCACATGGGCTCAAGCTCTCCCTAATGTATCCCTTTTTCATGAGCTCATTGACTTGTTTCCGCAGCTCCTTTGTCTCCACAGGATTGGTTCTATAGGCTGGCCTATTAGGAAGTGAAGCTCCTGGGACAAAGTCTATTTGATGTTCAATTCCCCGAATTGGTGGCAAACCATCTGGATTTTCTTCTGGAAAAACATCGCCATAGTCCTGCAAAAGAGAATCAATATTGCTCGGAAGTTCCGGCTCAAGATTAGTCAAACTCACGAGAGTTTCCTTGTACATAATTACAATTATAGGTTGATTCAAAAACAAAGCTCTCTTAATCTCACTTTCTCTCACAAAGAAGTTAGATTGCCTCACGGGGTTACTCTCAAAGGCCTTTTGCTGGGTTTTTCTCAAACTCTCAATCTCTTCATTATAGTTTTTAGTGTTTAGGGGTTCACTCACATTGTTCTTTCCAAGTTGCAGCTGATCTTCGTAGACCTCTTGTGGTGTTAATGGAACTAGTGTGATCTTCTTCCCTTTTTGCTCAAAAGAGTGTTTGTTGGTGTAGCCATCATGATTAACCTTGCGATCAAACTGCAATGGCCTTCCCAACAGAATGTGACTTGCTTCCATGGGCAATATATCACACAACACTTCATCTTCATACTTCCCAATTGACAAGGAAATCAACACTTGCTGGTTAACCTTCATATTCCTTTGGTTATTTAACCATTGAAGATTATATGGCATGGGATGCTTCTTTGTATCCAACTTCAGCTTCTCCACCAAAATAGTGCTTGCAACATTAGTACAGCTTCCTCCGTCAATGATAAGATTGCACACTTTATCTTTCACCAAACACCTTGTGTGGAACAAGTTTTCTTGTTGTTCTACTTCCTGGACCTTGTCTTCCATCAGCAAAGCTCTTCGTGTAACCAACAATTTCCCCTCTGTAGCACAAACCTCATGTTCTTCCAAAGATGAAGTAGAATCACATTCTTTCTCTTCCTCGTTTTCAACCTCTCCATTCTCCATCAATATCATGGTTCGCTGGTTTGGACATCGGCTAGCATAATGTCCTATCCCATGACATCTGAAGCATTGGATATCTCGGTTCCTAGTGTGAGTAGCGTCCGCTTTTCCTTTAGACTCTTGTCCAACAACAATTGGCTTAGCTCCCACAATTGGTTTGAAGTCTGTCCTAGGCCGAAAACTTGACTTGTCCTCCTTGTAGTAACTCGGCTTTGAACTAGAACCAACAACTTGTCGAGTATTGTTCTTTCTCTTAAGTTGTTCCTCAATCAGAATCGCCTTGTGAAACATCTCTTCCAAGTCCTCATAGGTCTGCAACTCCATGTGATCTTGAATATTTCTGGCCAATCCTCCTAGAAACCTTGCCATAGTTGTATCTCCTTCTTCTTCAATGTCAGCTTTAATCATAAGAGATTCCATCTCCTGGAAGTAATCCTCTACACTCTTGCTGCCTTGACTTAGACGTCTCAATTTCTGATGCAACTCTCTGTTGTAGTGGTTGGGCACAAACCTTTTTCTCATAACTGTCTTCAATTCATCCCATGTTTCAAAAGGTTGGACACGTCGGCGCATCCTACTAGTAACCAGTTGATCCCACCAGTTGATAGCATAATCATAAAACTCGGTAGCAGCTACTTGCACCTTCTTGCGGTCTGAATAGTCTTGACATCTAAAGACTAACTCCATTTTCTTTTCCCACTCAAAGTAAGCATCTGGATCATTCTTTCCATAGAATGGTGGTATTTTCAACTTGATTCCTCTCAAATCATCATCATTTCTCCCCCCCTAGCCTCTCTGTTTCGCCTTGGACGCCTTTGACCCTCACTAGAAGAATTGCCTCTTTGGTTGTAGTAGTCGTCTTCTTCATTTCGGTTATGTCTAGGCCGATTTTTGCCCCTCCGGTCTGGTTCCTCTTCGAACTGCTGTAGTGGTTGTGGCGCTCTATAGACCACAGGTGCATAGCCTCCATCTCAGTTTGAAACAACCGTGTAAAATGCCCCGTCAATGCCTCCATTTGTATTGGCGAAAGACCTGCTACTTGTTCTCTTCTTGGGTTGTTGTTTCGAGAGTTATCACCTTCATTAGAAGACATTTCCCTACAAAAGTGAACAAACGGTTAGTAGTAAAATATCTCACAAGTGTTTCACTCAATCTCTCAAAAATGTTCTCACAGTAGTGGTTTTCTCCAAAGTTCCAATAAAACTATTCTCACTCAACTCAATGAGATACCAATTTTTTTTAGTAACTTGTTACCTAAAGAAAAAAAATAGAATGAAATAGATTGATGAAAAGAAATAAAATAGAATCAGAATTTTTTTTTTGTAGAATAGAACGGGTTCTTCTTCTTCTTCTTCTCTTTTTTTTTTTGAAAGGTAGAAGATGAAAAGGTAGAAGATGAAAAGAAAAAATATGGAAAGATAGAAGATGAAGAGATAGAAAATGAAAGAAAGAGACTAAAGATGGATAGATGAGAAGATGAAAGGTTTTGATTAGAAGAATACCAAAAGTTCTTGAGCGGGCTCTGATACCACTTGATGTGATTCTCCCAAGGAATCGACGCTCTAAGGTAGATAGACTAATAATCCTAGAACTCCGATGGCTCGCGAAGCTAGATGATAAGACGTGAGATAAACTCGAAAATCCTTATGCCCCAAACTCTCTTAAAACAAACCAAACAAACCAAGACGGTGGAACTTTAGATAGAAGCTTCGCGGAGACAAATGACAAGGCGTGAAACGAATCCTGAAAATCCTTGTGGCCTAGACTCTCTTATAACAACTCTTCAATCCTCAGCTAGTGAATGGCAACGTCAAGTGCTGTGGAATCACTTGATATACCAAAAACTCTTTGATGTAACCCACCAAGGAGAAAGAACAAGTTCCAATGGAACAAAAGAGTTTTCTACTCTCAAATAAAAAATAAAAGATTTCTTGATTGAATGATTTCTCAAATGAGATTATATTTGTTTAAAATAGGGATAAAAAACTTGGTCACAAAGCCAAGTATTGCTTATTCTTGAAACTAAAAACATTAAGGATACTAAGTTGAATGAAGACCCAACTCTTGGTGCATGTTTCCTTCCTCCAAAGTGACTTTTGGTGCATGTATCTCTTATTTTCGTCACTCTTTTTAGACCACAAAATAAAGTGGGCTGGACTTGATAGATATCATCCCCAATACAGTTTCCCATATTCTCTTTGCTCCATATATCTTCAAATATCAAATGAACAACTCCAGCAAGCTGTTTGGTGCTTGCTCTTATCATTGGTCCAACGGTACAAGTATAGCATCCTCAGGAACAAGCTCAGCTTCCACTTGATCATCCTCATTGCTTCCCATTATCATATCAAACTAGTTCACTCACTCTCACTCTCACTTTCACTCTCTTCGATCGAGCCATCGTCTCAACTACCTTACACTCGACCCCCGTCGTAATTCACGCTCGAGCCGATTTCCACATCCAAGATCTAGGCGACCCGATCTGTCTCACCAGACCACCGTCTGAGCTACCATCAAACGAGCTACGCCATCATGACTCGACCGACGGTGGACCGTTCTTGTCCAGCCATCGTCTCGCCATCTCCACGCCCATCCTGATGACCTGACGGAGTCGTCGTTCGAGTCGACCAATTGCCACCGTCACTCTCAAGCAGAACTCACACCACCGTTCTTGCCGTCTGCACACGCGAACTCGTCATGACCCCCACTCAACTGACGAAACCACATCCGCTTGAGTTGTCCCAAGTCGACAAGACCGCCGGATCCACCTCGCTCGAGTCACACACCGTCGCGACTCGACCCCTGGTGTACTGTTCACATTCTGACTCAATCCGTCTCACTCCGTACCATCGAGCCACTTTTCAAGATGTTCTCACCAACACCTTCAAACTCTTGATCGAGCTGCCAAACGTCAACTCGACCCACGTCCACTCGATCCAGCTTCACCACCATCGACTCGATCCTCTTGCTCGAATCGATCAGTTCCACCTCCGCTTGACCCGCCGTCCCGGAATCTTCACGATCGTTTTCTTTCAAGTCGTCACATGTTCCTCGAGTCGAGGCCTTGCCACTCGATTGGTTTATCCTCTCTTTTTTCCTTCAAGTTTTAAATTTCATATTTGCTCTTGTTACTTGCTCATTAACATACTGACGTTTAGCTTTGAGTTCATTATGTCTCAGAGAAGTAGGAAGAGTACCGACCTTATACAGGAGATGAGAGAGGCATATGGTTGTGTTGCTGGAGAATGCTCATCCCCTGAATCCATAGCGAAGCGTTTCCTAAAAATGAAGAACATGGTTGATAAATTTGTTGGAGGTTCAGAACAAGCAGAGGAACATGCGTTGCGTTCCGAACAAGAGCCAAGGAAATCTGTACGACGAAGAGCATCAGAGACGAAGTTGACTCCCAAAGAGTAGTACGAGCTATTCCAACAGTGTAATTTCATTGGAAAAAGATATCCACATCCTGAGACGATGGAGATACTAGGGATTGGGGAGGGTGTTCAGTGTCTATTTTGGCGGTGGCATCTGGAGAGAATTATGAACACCCCCAAGAGTGGATACAGTGAGGAGACAATTCAGTTCCTTTCTACTCTGGAGATGCACTTGTATGCGGATGATCCAGGCATGATGTCTGATGGAGGTCTGGGCTATATTACTTTCAGAACCATCGAAGAGATCTTTGGATTTCCCAGAGGAACGGAGACTACGCTGCAATTCGATAGAAACAAAGTATCCGCACTCTGGGCAACGATCGGAAGCATCCAGACATTTACTTCATCGAAAATGAAGGCGATGAACCTGAGAAATCGGTATTGCATTACTTACAGAAGGCGGCTGCTAATGCGTTCTACGCCAAGGAGATTAAGGGATACATCACGTACGGCGAGCTTAAGATGATCGATCTGACAGTAAAGGGACTCTCGTTCACTGCCATGGATTGCACCGCATTGCAAGGTGACATGTCCAACATTTCCGTCTCGCTTTACCTTCTCAACTACATAATGTCATACAAGACTTGGGTCTCGAGACTCAACAGCAACCGTACCCACCACGCTGGATAGACAAACAACTTGCGGAAGCTACGCACTTTGAACTGGGGCTTGAGGAATGGACGATTGCTCTACAAGTTCGTGCATCCTACTGTCGATCCCTCGAGATTACTCCTTCCCTGCGTCGAGATAACTACAATCTTGGTGGGTGAGCATATCGAGTTCATCCCTCTTACAGATACACTATACGATTCTGAAGCTGAGGAGCAACATTTAGACGTCGCAGAAGCAGGAGCTGATCCGATGGAGGAAGACGCAGTTGAGTACCGCCCTGAGCAGTTCCACTTTGAGGAGTACTCAGAACCATGAATGGCCAAAGGGGTCAGAGCAGCTCATGATCGCCTCAACTAGCTTCAGCGATGGGGGAAGGCAAGAGACAAGGCGCTCAGTAGTTTCACCAAGTCCTTCACTAACTTCATGCGGAAGTTCAGCTGCTCGGCATCCACTACCACCATCCCTAGGTCTGTCCACGAGGACACTAGACCATGCAAGGTCCTGCTTCAACGAGCCTCGGGAGAACTCACCAACGAAAACCTTCTCCGGTCCAATCTCCAGCTCGCGAATCTTCATATGTCTCCCGGCAGCGTCAGCCTACACCCGTCCCTTCACGCCACTCATCACATGAATCTAGGGAGAGAATGGGACAAGGTTCGCGCGGTTCCATAGCCTCCTCAAGTCGTCGTTCTGCAGCTCAAGCTGCGCAAGAGGTTAAGCAGCGAGATGAAGCTCAAGGTGATTATCAGGGTATGCAGGAGGTTGAGCAGCAGGTCAAACATCAAGGCGACCATCAGCCTATCGAGGTGATAGTATCGGACCATGGTGAGTCTAGAGTCGACGACGTGCAGTGCGATGAGCAGCCGAACATAATTCAGAACACGCAAGCAGTTGAGCAGCACGTCGTCTAACCAGCTGAGGTCACTCCTGCGGATCCGGATCAAGGTGAAGGACAAAGTATATATAACGCTCCTCCTTGGGCGAGCACCGACTCCTTCTTCTATTACTGAGGTACTCCTACCTTCCCTCTGTATATATCATTTCATTCATGCATTGTTTGTGTTGTGATTCTTAAATCCTCCTGCAAATTTTTCTTACACAAGAGACTGTGTAATTTAAGTTTGGGTGAGGGTTTGAGATGATGTATCTGATGTTATTTTTTTGTGATTCTTATTTCAAATTTTGCATCATATCACGTTTGAGTCTGCATTCATCTATTTGCATAGAAAAACCAAAAAAAAGTTGAAAAATGTTCGAAAAAAAAATCTCCACAAAAATAGAGTGTTCATGTAGTTTAAACTTGCACAGTAGGATTGAGTCTAGTGTTATTCATATAGGGTTGTTGCATTTAGCATAGGGGTTGATGATGATTGTAACCTTGTAAGCATGTTGAATTCAATAGGATAGGATCAAGGCCCTTGTTATTAGTTCTTTGATGCATGTTGGTTGAACTTGAAAATGTAAGATTGAAGCATGTTTTTGAATTGACATAACTCCCTATCTATCTGAACCTAATCATGACTTGCAATTATCTTGTTATGCATTGAAGTTGAACTCATGGATACCATACACATACTTGGATTGTTTTTCACACTTTTACCACCCTTGTCAATCCAAGTAGCTGATTTCCATCTTTGGAACAATTTCCCGCACCCTTAACCAACCATTCTTTCAAGCCAATTGTATTCTTGAGTGTCAGGCCTTTTCCGAGTTGAGCTTGTTAGAAAGTGTTAGGTTCTAACCGACAAGAGTAGGATCCTGTGTAGTTCTAGTTCATGTTATCCGGACTAGTAGGACTAGGTGAGAACTCAATTTTGGGGATTAAGTATGGATTTGTGCAGAAAGGTGAAGGGTAGAAAGTCTTAAGGAGGGGGATGTGTTTTCAAAGTTTACAAGTCTAGTAAAGGATTTGGGTTGAGCAAAGTAAAAAGATTTATTGGTTCTGGGTATATAATAAAAAGATTAGACAAAGAAAAGAATGTGAAAAAACTTAAGATGTTTAGAGTCTTTAGAAGAAAAGAAAAAGAACCATAGTGATAATAAAGATTTCCCAATCCGCTAGAATGAAAAGAAGTGAACTCCTCCTAAAACTAAGTGTAAAAAGTTTGAGATGATGTTTCTGATGAAGGGTAGAGATATGACCAACTTCTGGGTTAGAATGTTAGGACTAAGTTTCCTTGGGTACCTTGGGTTAGACAGGGCACTGCTCTTGTATGTATCAGTTGGTTTCAACCTTTAGCTTTCTTTTAAGCTCAACTCCTTTTTGTGAGAGAACCTTGTTATGTATTGACAAAACCACTTGAGAAGGAGACCATCTTCGTGTTTGATCTTTCACCCTAGCCAAATGAGTTCAATGACATTGCATAACTTGATTCATGGTTCTTTGTTAATGAATGTTAAAGGGGGTGATTGATAGGATTGCATGTGTAGATTAAATAAATAAAAAAATTTCACCATGCATCATAGAACTAAAAACAAGGACCTTGATTCTAACTACTCTATTCAGCATGTTTTAGGTTCTGAGACCCCATCTTCACCCCTCTTCTCCATATGTTGTTCTTGATCGTTTGCTTAAGGGCAAGCAAAGAATAAGTTTGGGAGAGTTGATATGTCTATATTTTGTCTCTGCTTAGCATGTATTTGTCATGTATTTAGCTAGGATAACTAGTCGTTTTGCATCAATTTCTAGCCTCTTTGGTACACTTTGCATATTTAGGTAGTTCTTGCATCATCCTTGCATACATTGTGCATTTCGGAGTATTTCAGGTATCTAGGAGGCGTCAGGAACACATCGTCCGAGACGCCATTTGAGTCGTTGTTCGTGTCGTCGTTCGAGCCAACGTTATATTCCTCTCTCGAGCCGATTGTCATTCTATCAAGACTCCTCTTCTCGACCCTTGTACCGCTCGACCTGTTCGTCAGCTGAGACCAGCCCACTCGATCCATTCGAGTCCACGTCCTTCGAGTCGACCCAACACCACTCGAGCCACCCGGTCGAGCCAACACCATCACCCACTCGAGCCACCACTCGTTCGTACATGTCAGGAAGACGTTCCATCTTACACGCTTCAGGAGATTCCCAAAACCGACTCCTTACCTTCTCGTTTTAAGTTTTAGGGTTTTCCATGTTGGACTACTATAAATATGTTTTGGTAAGTCTTGGCTGGACATCTTATCTTTCATCTCGTTTTCGTTTTGTTCTTTTCCTAAAGGTTTACCTAGCCACCATAGATGCTCTCAGACTTTTGTAATCCGACATCTTGGAGATTATTGAGTATTTGCATTTGATTTATTTTACAAGTTGTCCATCTCATTTTTACCTATCTAAGAATGCTTGTTTCAATGTTTTCTGGATTTGTGTCTTTGGTGATGATTATCAGATCTGAGTAGTGTTAAAGTTCTTGGGGATAGGATAGACTAGGTGGAGGATCTTAGGATGTAGAGTCTTTAAGTTTTGATTAGTATGATTCCCTTCTGGACTAGTGTTAGAGATACTAGTTTCTCTCTGATCAATTGGAATTAGGTTTGAGACATTTCCACACCCAAAAGGTATTTGATGAAATGTCTAACCAACTAGTGCAAGAAACTTACGTTCCTAGCCTAAGAGATTAGTTGTCTAGGATGTTTGTTGACGTGAATGAACTTGCTTGTCATGCCTTCTCAACCATGTTTCTCTAGAGAGAGCTTGGTATGGAAGTGGTTGAGTCTGAGTAGCTTTTGCTAAGAGATTGGATTAGCTAAGTTGTGATGTTCATTGTTTAGGGATAGATCGTTTGTGGGATGTTAAACACTCTGTAGAATAGGATACTTCACTGACATCCATTACTCCCATCCTCATGACTTCTATCTTTTTGATTGATATTGCAATCCTGAGACCATTTCTGTTTTTGCTATTTTGTTCATGCTTAGGCTCGTTTTCGTTTTTACTCTTGTTTACTTCTTGTTATACATTTTTGTTTCTAATTCTGTAGTTCATTTCCGTTTTTGCATTTTCATCGTTCTAAGATTGTTACACAAACACTCTTTTTTATATTGGCTTGACTTGTGATTTCTTGATTGCATCTTGAAAGCTAGCAACATCCCATTTGGATTGACACCTTAAGTACTACAACACATAAGGTTAATTGAACCTACTAGGATAGACATACAAAAATCCTAGTATCAACGGGTTATCCCACAATGTGATGATTAAAAGATAAGTTTACCCCTTTTGTTAATGATTAAAATATATATTGTAGATATTTGAATTATTTTATTTGAAAAGGTGAATTTTGTTATTTTCAAGATTCTTGTTATTGGGTTGAAGAATTTGAATTCAATTGTAAAACAATAAAATAGTATATGGCCATTATATATGAACATGCATTGAGTAATGATGTTGTTGTGTAAAGATATAGCCACTGTATATGAGTTTTTTCACAAAGCATGCGATTTAACTAAAATTTGGTTATTTGCCAAAACATAGTTTTTTTCACACCGGAAGCATCACAAGAACTTATGGTATTCTATCTACTCTCTCCAACCTCTATGGAATGGGATATTGAGAAAATCCAAGGATAACTCCTAGATTCAATTGAAGAAATTCTGGTCATCCAACCCAGCAAATGTGGAGCTTCGGATTCATAGGCATGGCAGTCTACAAAAAACAGTAGACTATTAAGAAAAGTCGGGATATTATGAGGGAATCAAAGAGGTAAGTATAAGCAACACATCCCTCCACTAATCCAGAACTTCAGCTAGACCAGTTCAATTTGGAATCTAAAAACGGCCCAGAAAATAAAACTATTCTTATGGAAGACAATGCGAGGAGTCTTATCAGTGGGGGAGTGTAGTGACTCGTACTAGAGGTAAAGACCAAAATAACAATCTTCGAAGAGGAAGCCTCGAAAGAACTCAGAAAGATGGAGAAGGGAAATGAAAGGGGGAATGACCGAGAGAATTATGAAGGAATATCAATAAGTAGAAAAGTGTTGATAGTCAAGGGGAATTATTTCATGGGAAGACCTAAAAACTAAAAAAAAGAGGCATGGTCAAGCCAAGAGAAGTCGAAGAACGAAGGATAGAAATGGACTGGCCATGTACCAGCCGACCATTTAACGAAGGAAAGTTCATCTTGGACGGGAGGACCGTTCACTGCAGACAAGAGTATTGTTCACTGCGGACAAGTACGTCGAATAAGTTTTGGCGTAAGGAATTGACGAATAATGGAACTTGTCTGATGGGTGAACCTAACCATGAAGCCATGATCGAAAGATTTTGCCGAGGAATGGACTAAGTAGTCGAACCAAATGCAAGACACGGGCAAGAGTCGGGAAGAAACACCTGTGATGCCACATGTCCCACTCAGAAAAGGCCAAAATAAAAAAAAGTACAAAGGAAAGGTGAAAGGTCCCTGGTGCGTTTGCGTGAAACACACACGCACGAGTGGACGTCACGCGCGCGTGATTCTTCCGCCCAGCGACAAGTTTCACTGCATGCACCACTCAATCGCCAAGTGTTGGAGCTAAGACAACAAGTGTCCAATGAAAACAATGAGCCATGCGCATATAAATACCACCTTTGGGGCTTCATTTGCGATTTTGAGAACAAAATAAAACCCCCAAAACTCTCTCTAAATTTTTGATCAAGTTTTGGCTAAGATAAATAGCTGTGATTATAGAAGATTGAGGACGAGCAAATAAAACTGAAGGGGGAGGATTTGCTGTCAGATCCACGGTGTAGTGAAGCCAAATCAATCAATCAATCATCTGCTTAAAAATTACTGTGAGTTGTGGTTGATTGTGGATGGTGGACGAGCTTAAAAGCTCTTGTATCAATCCTTGTTTGTTTTGCTTGTGTTGCATGTTATTCTTGATATAATGCATGTAGACTAAAGACTAACACAGTTTATAGTAGACTTGTATGCATATATAATCTGGTTAGAGTGCTTGGAGTCTTGAGGTGAATTAAAATGGTTTGGCATGCATAATGAATCAATTGCATGCATAAATTGAGGGTTGATCAGTTTAATTGATGGAGATTTAAATCGCAATATTCTTGCATAAATTGCGAATATGAAGGCTTGCATGCCTGAATAAAATTGATGAAAATTTTTTAATTTTACTTGATGAGAAAGTTTACTGGTTGGTTAAGTGGCATTATATTTGTACGTAAAAATGGCATGCATGCAAGTAGAAAAATCTTACGTTGCTTGATTGCTATTCTTGCTTCTTAAATAATTGTTGTGGAAATTCTTGCTTGATTTTATTGTTCAAATAATTGCTTGATTATCTTGCTTGAAATTGTGTGGTGGTATAGAAGTACTTAATTCTTTGTGTTGTTTAATCTAGAATCATTATTCTTATTTTTTGAATTACTAAGATGTTCCGGATGTAGGCCCGTACATTCCCTCGGGCTAGGGACCAGAGCATTTTAATTTACAAATATTGCAGTTGTTCTAGCTTGTTCGCGAACTATATGTTTCAGTTTGTAGCTAGGACTAGTGATTGATCTTTTGTTCCCGAAAGTGTGATGAGGAAATCCAGTGAGTTAATCCTAAGTGATCTCACTACATGGACATTGTGGTGTCTAGCAAGCTACTAGCCTGATCTGCTGCATGATGATGCGGATCTGCCGCGGACGTGAGTGTCGTTTACTACGGATGCGAGTGTCATTCACTGCAGACGTGAGTGCCGTTCTCTATGGACGAGAGTACTGTTCACTGCGGACGAGAGTATCGTTCACTACTGACGAGGATGCCAAATATGTTTTGGCGTAAAGAATTGAGGAAGAAGGGAACTAGTCTGATGGGAGAACCAAACCATGATGCCATGATAGAAAGATTTTGCCGAGGAAGGACTAAGGAGTCAAGCCAAGTGAACGACGCCGGCAAGAGTTGGGAAGAAACACCCGCAATGCTACATGTCCCACTCAGAGAAGGACAGAATAAAAAAAATACAGAGGAAAGGCCAAAGGTCCCTGGTGCGTTTGCGTGAAACACATCCGCGCGAGTAGGCGTCACGCGCACGGGAATTGTCCGCCCAAAGACATGTGTTGCTGCATGCACCACTCAATCACAAAATGTTGGAGCTGAGACAACAAGTCTCCCATGCAAAGAATGAGCCATGCGCCTATAAATACCAGCCTTGGGGCTTCATTTACGATTTTGAGAACAAAAGAAAACCCTCAAAAACTCTCATTAAATTATTGATCAAGCTTTGGCGAAGATTATGAGTTGTGATTGTAGAAGATTGAGGATTAGCAGAGAAGACTAAAGGGGGAAGATTTGTTGTCACATCTGCGGTGTAGTGAAGCCAGATCAATCAATCTTCTGCTTAAAAATCAATGTGCGTCTTGGGTGATTGTGGATGTTGCATGAGCTTAAAAGTTTTTGTATCAATCCTTGTTTGTCGTGCTTATGTTGCATGTTATTCTTGATAATATGCATATAGACTAGCCTAGTTTAACATAGACTTGCACGCATAATCTGGTTAGATTGCATGGAGTCTTGAGGAGAATTAAAACAACCAGATTGCATGGAGTCTTGAGGAGAATTAAAACAACCAGATTGCATGGAGTCTTGAGGAGAATTAAAACGGTTTGGCATGCATAAAAAAATCTGTTGCATGCATAAATTGAGGGTTGATCAGTTTAATTGATGGAGATTTAAATTGCAATATTATTGCAGTAAAATCGGATCTGAAGGATTGCATGCCTGTATAAAATTGATGGAAAAATTATAAGTTTATTGATGAGAAAGGACATTTTGGTGCGTAGCTAGCTACTAGCCCAATCTGCTACATAACGATGCGGCCAAGTAGAATGTCTGAAGTGTCTAGATTAGTGAATTTATCTTGATTGTTTCTAGCTTCATTGTTTGTTGCCCGCTGCCTGACTTTACGCTTCCGCATTGCGTGTTTGTTTACATGATGTTGCGGGGTGGTTGGCTGGGGAGATTGCATGTTAGAGGGGAACCCAGCTCACTGAGTAATCTTAGATTACTCGTGATATTATTTTGTCTTGCAGGGAAGTTTAAGGTGAGACTAAAGCTAAGGGAAGCTAGGAAACCGGCTAGGGTGATTTCATGCTGTTTTGCAAAACCTTGCCTTCTAATATGTTTTCTTCGAAAAGGATCAAACATATTTTACTTTGGTATTTTGTTTGGTTGTAACAATGTACTTAAAGTAAATAAAATGATTTTTGAAGTATTCAGACAAGTGGAATGATACTTGGGCTAGTCCGGGCCAACACAATGCTGCAGACGTACCAAAGATTCAAAAGCCGAAAGGGCATTCGCAGTGGGCAGGCACCACGAGTGAACTGGCTGAGGGCCCTGATCCCTTGTTGGAACCTCAGCCGGACCGCGTATGGTCGTCTTCATAGTAGTGTCTCAGGGCGGTCCATGGTTTGTCCGGCCATAGGACGGTTCAGGGTATTATAGGGAGAACCTAGCTTCAAGTGGCATCAATGCAAATGCAAAGTGTCCTTTCTGCAAGGAACAAGCATCGACCAAACACCTCTTCCTCAAATGCACCTTTGCAACATAGATATGGACGAATGCACCTTTTAAATCACCACTGACCCTAACCCAAGAGGAATCACTCAGAATCACCCAGATCGTTGAATTGCCTTCCTTCCTACGACATTGGTGATACCCAATTGTTCACATAGATCTTATGGGCAATCTGGAAACCAGTTGATCTTCAACTTTTTCACCCCAACCCCTCCAGAAACCCTAACTCAGGCAATTAGATCAGCACTAGACTGAAATTCGGCTCAACCTCACCAACAACGACACCAACAAAACTGGATCTGATCTAGACCACTCTGAACTATGTCTTATGTAAAACAGAAGCAGCTTGGAACGAGGACCAAAAGCTAGCGAAGTTCGGTTGCATCTTCAGCTCTTGGGATGGCTACCAGCTTGGAACAGATTCGGCTCATAGTAAATATCTGATCACCTTTCTTGGTAGAAAACGTAGCGATTAACCAATCGATGCAAGCATTTCTCACCCTAAGTTTCACGAGCCTCTCAATCTCTTTATACTCCAAATATATTATAGAATATAGGTTTGCAAAACTTAAGAAGAACAAAGTATAATCTCACTTTATTAGCTTAAGAAACCACTCAAAACTTAAGCTCTCAAGTTCTCAAAACCCTTACAACTTTTGTGACAAGACTTGACACATTTATTTATATCAAACACCAATCCTAATCCTAAAGGGAACTACTAATGTTTAGATAACTCCTAAACATAGTCATCCTCATCCCTTGAAACATTACTCGGTATATGATTAGGCTTATCCCTCACTTATGTTATTTTCAAGCTTAAGTCAACATTCTCCCCCATAAGCTTGAACACTTCTTCCGACACATCTTGAACTCCTAGGAGATCTCTCATCTCCTTAAACTAAATCCTACCTAGAGCTTTGGTTCGGATATCAGCCTTTTGTTCCTCACCAGAAATGTGCTGCAACCATGGAAGATAGGGTTCCTAGTGAGTGCTATTGTCGACTTGTTATCTAGCAGAATCGAAACCTTCTCACAAGGTTCTCCAGTAACTTCACCTAAATCCCTTGCTTTACCGCCTCAGTGGCAGCATAAACTCAGCTTCACATGACGACAAAGCCACCATATCAAGCTTCATCAAACACCAAGTAATAGGACACTCATTTAGATAGAAAACATGACCATTCATGCTTCTACCATCATCTTCATCCATGTTGTGACTACTATCACTAATGCCAACCAGTTGAGTATTCTTCCCTCGCTTATACACAAGACCATATGAGCGAGTACCCTGCAAATATCTCAATATCTGTTTCAACGCAGCACTGTGAGACTCCTTGGGATCATGCATATAACGACTTAGAACACCAACAGAGTAAGCAAGATTAGGACGACTCTGAATCAAATAACGAAGGCATCCTATCCTTCTCTGATACTCCTTAACATCAATACTCTTCTCAGTTTGAGCTTTAGAAAACTTAACACCAAAATCCATGGGTATATGAACTGCATTACACTCCCCCATACCAGTCTCACTTAGAATCTTGTTTGCATACCTTTCTTGCTTCAAGATAATACCAAAATCAGATTGAATTACTTCAATGCCGAGGTAGTACGTCAGCTTACTTAAGCCACTCATGTCAAATTTCAACGCCATTCGCCTTTTAAACTCTAGAATTACTTCAAGGCTTGAACCTGTTACAAGGAGATCGTCAACATACATAACCACGACAAGACAATGCCCCTTCTCTTGCTTGTGAAACAGAGAGGGTTCCTTGGAACACTTCACAAAGTTAAGCTCCTTGAGAATCTGATTAAGCTTATTGTTCCAAGCTCTAGGTGCTTGCCTAAGCCCGTATAAGACCTTATTTAACTTGTAAACCTTGTCTTCACTTCCTAGAATGATAAAAACCTCTGGCTGATGAACAAAAACATCCTTCTTCACCTCCCCATGAAGAAACGCAGTTTTTACATCAAGATGATGTATCTCCCATCCGTTAGAGGCTGCTAAAGCGATGATAAAATGAATTGTTTCAATCCGTGCTATAGGATCAAAAACATCATCAAAAGCAATTCCATGGCGTTGTACATAACCCTTCGCCACAAGTCGTGCCTTATACTTATTTATGCTTCCGTCGGAGTTGCGGTTAACCTTGTGTATAAGGTGCGGTTAGGTGTCTTTTTATTCTAGATTCTTCACAAAAACGTTGAAATTCTTGAGATAAGAACTCACAACCTCTATCAGTTCGGAACGTCTTGATTGTCATGCCTATCTCTTGTTCAACTGCTGCCTTGAAACTTTTAAATTTTGCAAAAGCTTCACTTTTCTCCTTCAAGAGAAGTGACCACATGTAGCGTGAGCAATCGTCTATCAAAACGAAAGCATATCGGTTTTTAGCCATTGTAGATGGAGTAATAGGACCACAAGGATCCCCATAAATAAGTTCTATTATGTGTGTTGCACGGAAAGATGTTGACTGCGGAAAAGCTCTTCTCGCTTGTTTTCCAAGTAAGCAGGATGCACAAACTTCTTTCTCAACCTCAAAATTTGGCATTCCTAAAACAAGCTTATGCTTTATCGTTTTCTTCATGCTATCACTCCCAATATGTCCCATCCGTGAATGCCACTTGCTTGGATTACCCGAAGATATAAGGTGTAAACACTTGGAGTTCTCTGTTTCCATAGGTACCTTGTACAATCGATTTTTAGATCATACAGCCTTTACCAACAGTCGCCCATCCTGATCATGCAAAGTCAAAATGTCACCGCGCATCCGAACGTCACAACCGGACTGAGTAGCCTGTCCAAGGCTTATGATATTGCCTCTTAAGTCAGGTATAAAATATACATCAGCTAAAACTTTGCGTTCACCGTTCTTGGTAATAAAAAGAATTGATCCTTTGCCTTTTATGTTTATGCGTGAATCATCTCCAAATCTGACCTTTCCTGTGACTGTCTCATCAATCTTTGAGAAGTAGGAACGATTACCATTCATGTGGTTACTTGCCCCATTGTCTAAGTACCACACATTATCACCATCAATATGACCCTCAAACTCGTTTGGTTTCACTTCACGCTCATTAAGATATACTACTTCGTGCATCATCAATGCATCAGTTGTTTGTGTATGCTCTTCTTCATTCTCATGTGTTTCCTGCAACTTAGGAAGTCTATCCGGACAATTAGACGCATAATGTCCTACTTTATCACAACGGTAGCAAGTTACTTTGGACGTGTCCCTTTCTTGTCTATATCCATCGTTATAGCGACCATGTCCTCCACATCCTCTGCCGTGACCGTAAAATCTACCACATTGACCTATGCCTCTGCCTCTTCCTGCATTATAGTTGTCTTGATAAGATTGTTGATCCGTGTTCGCATACATGAGCTTCCCTTGATCATCATGTAGAGCTTCTTATTCACCGCTGATTCTTTCTTAATAAGCTTTTGAGCGACCAACAATATCTTCAAACGATATGCTGTTTAGATCAAGCACTTGTTCAAGAACAGCAACAATGTGAATGTATTTCCTCTGTGGCAAGCTGTTAAGAAACTTCTTAACAAGTTCAGGTTCTTCGATATCTTCTCCTAAAGATGCTGATTTTGTGGAAAGTTCATAGATTCTTCCAACAAAATCATCAATTGTGTCAGATTCCTTCATCTTGATTCTATCAAACTCAGCTATCAATGTTTGAAGTCTTGCTTCTTTAACCCTCCCAGCTCCGATGTGCCTGGTTTTGATTGCATTCCAAACCGCCTTGGAGTTTTAAGATTATCAACTTGTAGGAGTAAGCTTTCTGGAATTGATTAAAACAGAAGAGCTCTAGCCATGTCATTCTTGTCTATGCCATCTCGTGGTTCGATGGTTTCCCATACTTTGTTGACCTTTAGTGCCACCGTCATACGCATCAACCACACCGTATAGTTAGCAGAGTTCAGCATAAGACATTGTATTGAGGACGGACCGTTCTCCTTTGATTTGCTAGTTGTATCTGCAGCTGCAATTGTAGGAATTAGATCACCCATGTTTGATACGCCAAACAACTTCTCCTCCCTGGTTTCTTCTTCGTTACCATGCCGAGGATAAACAGAACAAAGATCTTTTGCTTTGATACCAAATATAGAATATAGGTCTGCAAAATTTAAGAAGAACAAAGGATAATCTCATTTTATTAGCTTAAGAAATTGACTCAAAACTCAAACTCTGAACTTCTCAAAACCCTTACAACACCTTTATTTATATCAAACACCAATCCTAATCCTAAAGGTAACTACTAATGTTTAGATAACTCCTAAACATAGTCATCCTCATCCCTTGAACCATTAGTCGGTATAGGATTAGACTTATCCCTAACATAAGTTATCTTCAAACTTATGTCAACAAATATAATCGAAACCATCACAACAGAGACTCTTTTGAAAGAACTCCATCTGATACTACAAGATATCCTCCATCTATCTTCTTGTTTTCAGCTAATTGGGTTTGTTTTCTTTCATTTCGCGGCAGTTCAATCGATGCCAAAGCTACCTTGAAAAACGTTGTACCAATTCCGGTTTAAGTTGTTTTAATGAGATCGTATTTTGCACAAAAACTAATCTACTGTAGAAACCCTATCAGTTGATTGGAACTTTGGAAGAAATTGTTGTTGGGTACTCTTGCACCAAAATAAAAAAGACAAAATATAAATATTTCCTGAGACAAAAAAAAAAAAAGTGAG
>NC_025694.1:17660771-17697339 GCF_000633955.1 Camelina sativa | reverse complement strand
AAAAAAAAAAAAAAAAAAAAAGTGAGTTCTCTCTCTCGTCTCTGCATCGAACCTTGCACAGCGAGCGTAGCTCTTCACTTTAATCTCGTTTATGCGCTTCCTCTTCTCCACGCGCCTCATCAATAATAACTCGCTTGGTCTCCTCCGATCTCCACGCACCGCCTTGCCGATCTGTTCTCTCTGGGTTCCCATCAAGTCTCCGGTCTTCAGATCGGCGACTAGTCCAATGGCGGCGGCCGCCTTCTCTTCAGCGATGGCGATGACTCCTAACTCGGAAGAAGCTCTTGCAAGGAAGCTCTGGATCAAGTTTAACAGAGAGTCCCTCTTCTCTATCTACAGCCCATTCGCCGTCTGTTTAGCCGCCGGAAGCCTCAAAATCGACACATTTCGTCAGTATATTGCACAGGATGTTCATTTCCTCAAGGCGTTTGCTCACGCGTAAGTTTCCTNTGGCGGCGGCCGGCTTCTCTTCAGCGATGGCGATTACTCCTAACGCGGAAGAAGCTCTTGCAAGGAAGCTCTGGATCAAGTTTAACAGAGAGTCCCTCTTCTCTATCTACAGCCCATTCTCCGTCTGTTTAGCCGCCGGAAGCCTCAAAATCGACACATTTCGTCAGTATATTGCACAAGATGTTCATTTCCTCAAGGCGTTTGCTCACGCGTAAGTTTGCCCTCATTTACTTGGATTGTGGATACAAATGATGCTTGAGATTTCAAAGTGAAAGATGAATGTAGATGATAATGTTAGAGATTGGAGGTTTTTAAATTAGGGCTTGAAAGTATGGATCTGGAGCTTCACATTTTGCTTAAAACTCCATGAATTGTAGGTTACTAGAATCAAAAGCTGTGTGTACCTGATAGATAATATATGATTCATGCTTTTTGTCAACCATTATCTCAGTTGTTAACCACAAGTTATGTGGATAATGTCGATTATATTTCAATTCATGCATCAGACTTTTTGGGTTTCTGAAATTGTTAATTAACTAATAATAACATAGTTCAGATAAAGAGTATTGGCTCGTAAGTATGGGTATGAAAGATTTAGTTTCCTATTGGTCCCTGTGTATGAAAGAAAGTATATCAAGAGCAGTGTATTTATGTTGAAATGTTTTTTTCCTCGTCCTCTAATTTTTGTAAGATTCTTTGTTCTCTTGGAATGATTTCTAAGATTTCATAAGGCTGCTTTTCGTTTCACATATAGTGTGGTTGTTTGTGTCTGCCAAATGATTTATAACCTTACTATCCTTTGACATAGGAATCTAGGATAGGATTCTTATTCAGTGCCACATTATCATTTTAAATTTAGCAGTTGATAAAATGATTTTGATTTGTTACAATGAATGTGAGAAACATTTTGTGCAGCTTATCAGTGATAAGATATGAAAAATGGTTATCTTAACCCCTTTCAATAAAAGGCTTTCGTACTTGTTTTCGTTATAAATATTTGGGTTCCTGCTTTTTTAGGTATGAGTTGGCCGAAGAGTGTGCTGATGATGATGATGATAAATTGGCAATTTCTGACTTGAGAAAAAGCGTGATGGAAGAATTGAAAATGCATGACTCATTTGTACAGGTAAAACTAATGCAGCGGAAAATCCTAGGTAAAGCAAGCGCTAAACCTAGTTCAAAAACGAGTTTGCAAGCGACAAACTCGAAGGATAAAACTCTGGAATCCACCAGAAAAGAGGTTCTGGAATCCACCAGAAAAGATAAAAAGATAAACTCTAAAACTTTATTGATAAGAATAATATGATTCAACTAAAGCTGTTTATATATTAAAACAAAACTAGCTAAACCCTAATGTAGAAAGTAAAACCAATAGAAATTAACATAATTAAGAATTAATAAAGAAAAGCTAAATTAATTAAAATCCTAACGATTATGCTCCTGCATCAAAAACATAAATGTCTTCCCTGTTTTACTTGCTCTCTTTTTTCGTAATTACCAGAAATTGAACATCACAATTAACAAGAGTCCCTAAGATGGGCCTAACTTCATGTATCTTGTTGCTTTTCTTAATTTTTTTCTAGTTGTTGGAGGATGGTGCAATCTATTTTCTGATCATGATATAAGTACCAAATGGTTGGTTTTCTTAGATAGAGGCTAAATATTTTAATAATGCTTACCCAACAGCAAACAAATTAGGTCAATTAGTTGTCATACGCCATTGGTTCAGGATTCTAAGCTAAGCACAGTTAGTGAAAGTACCACTTTATTTTACTATAGAACTTGGAGAGTACATTGAGATATTTATTGAAGCTATGGCTTTTACATGCGGTGGTTCCTCATCCTAGATACTGAATGCTTCTTGTATATTTGTGCTGCTTAGAATCTAAATTCTGAAAAAAAAATCTTCATTAAGTGTTCTGTTAGCTTAATTATATTGATTTCATTGACATCATTATTATGATTTTCCCATCAAATGCTATTCTCAGTAGTACGTTTGTCTGATCCTTGCAGGATTGGGATTTAGACATCAACAAAAAAGTAAGTATAAACTCAGCAACTTTGAAATACACTGAGTTCTTGTTAGCTACAGCATCCGGAAAAGTAGAAGGATGCAAAGCTCCCGGCATGCTTGATACTCCATTTGAAAAAACAAAAGTTGCTGCCTACACGCTTGGTGCTGTGACACCTTGCATGAGGTTGTATGCCTTTCTCGGTAAGGAGTTTGGAGCACTTCTTGATCCGAGTGATGTGAACCAACCCTACAAGAAATGGGTCGATAATTATTCTAGTGATGCTTTCCAGGTATGTCGTAGTTGTATGATTCTGAATAATTCTGTTAACTCTTTAGGGTTTTTGGTATGCTGTGTGAGATGATGCATCTTGTATAATGAATAGTCTATTTTCCTTTAATCTAGGCATCAGCCAAGCAAACTGAAGACTTGCTTGAGAAGCTTAGTGTCTCTATGACTGGTGAAGAATTGGACATAATTGAAAAATTGTATCAACAGGCTATGATACTTGAAGTAGAGTTTTTCCATGCCCAACCTCTTGCTCAGCCTACCATAGTTCCACTGTTCAAGAACCAATCAAAAGATGATCTGGTGATCTTTTCTGATTTTGATCTGACTTGCACCGTTGTGGATTCTTCTGCTATTTTAGCGGAAATAGCAATTGTAACTGCCCCAAAAGATGAATTGAGTCGATCTGGACTACAAATACATCGAATGCTCTCATCTGACCTTAGGAACACCTGGAATCTACTTTCTAAGCAATACACGGAGCATTATGAAGAATGCATAGAGAATATTCTGAATAAGGAAAAAGGTCAGACTCAGAGTTTCAACGACTATACTACTTTACTTGGCCACTATAAAGTGGTTGAGACTTTCTGTCTGTTTTTTCTCTCAATGTGGGATTTCTTTTGTAGCGGACAAGTTTGACTACGAGGGTTTATGTAAAGCACTGGAGCAGCTCTCGGATTTTGAGAAACAGGCAAACAATCGAGTGATTGAGTCTGGTGTACTTAAGGGCCTGAATCTCGAAGACATTAAGCGAGCTGGGGAAAGGTTAATTCTTCAAGATGGCTGCATCAATGTCTTCCAGAAAATTTTAGAAACTGAGAATCTAAATGCAAAAGTTCATGTGCTTTCGTATTGTTGGTGCGGTGACCTGATAAGGGCAGCCTTTTGTGCAGGTATGTGCCCAAATCCTTAACTTTGTGATTTTTGCAGACAACTCATCCCCTAGAATTCAGAAACTATGTTAAAAAAAAATTATTTTTTGACAGGCGGAGTCGATGCAGTGGAAGTACATGCTAATGAATTCACATTCGAGGAATCCATCTCGACTGGTGAAATCGAGAGAAAGGTGGAATCCCCGATCAACAAAGCTCAACAGTTCAAAAGTATCCTACAAAATGGAAAGGATATCAACGAGAAGAAAAGCCCCCTGACTGTTTATATTGGAGATTCTGTAGGTGACTTGCTGTGTCTCCTCGAAGCAGATATAGGAATAGTGGTTGGCTCAAGCTCGAGTCTCAGGAGAGTGGGAACCCATTTTGGTGTCTCATTTGTGCCTTTGTTTTCTGGAATCGTTCAGAAACAGAAACAACAAACTGAAGAAGAATCATCATCAACCTGGAAAGGACTCTCTGGCACTCTTTACACAGTTTCAAGCTGGGCCGAAATTCATTCCTTTGCACTTGGATGGTAGTATACCGGTAGAACAATATATGAAGAGATTGGTGTATATACTGCGGAGTGGCCAGTTTTATCAAGAGCCACACAAATTTCAGCAAGTGCAGAGTACCGATGGTGATGAGGACCTTTGGTTCGTCTCGTCTACAATTTCATGTTAATGAGCTTTTGTTGCTGCTCTTGTTGTGGCTTTCGACAGAATATTGTGATGCCGAGATGTCATTTTATGCTTGGACTCAACAACAGTGAAGAGCTTTCTATACATAATTATGTGTTTCTATTAAAAATGGCATAAAAGTTGGGATATTGATATTTGGTTTATTCTTTTCTTTCTCCCCTACTCTCTCTCTCTATCTATGCTTATTGTTTCAATCCTTTCCTAATTTTACAGTGGAAAAGATATCCATTTTCATAATGTAAAAAAAAGAGGGAGAAGGTGTAACAAACATTTCCAATGAATCCGTGTCATAGTGTGATTCATATCATGCTATTTCATCGACATTCAACAACTTTATAGTATGATACGTTGATAAATGATAACCTATCTTGGTCTAATATGAACGGAATGGGCATAAAACTGGTTGTTTCTTAAGGATCGTAGTGGTCCAAAATGGAAAAACACCCGTGCTGCGGATTTTTCCTTTGGAGAGGGATGAGGACGGCATTGGCAAGTTCTCTTGCCTTATATATGTAGTTAGGAATGCAATGCTTGTGAGGGTACCTTTTCGATCCAGGAAAGTACTCGAAAAAGATTAAGCAAGAAGTAGAAAATGAGTCTGCGAAAGACGAGAAGAACGTGGAATCGTTGTCTTTGTCAGATAATTCTAGCTTTGTGGTATCTGTCACAGTTTCTAATCTAAGGGAAGACAGACTGGTTAGCACTTCAATTCTTTAATCCTATTTATACAATGGCTTTTGCATTCCAATGATGATTGGAAGTTTCTATCTGATTATTTCGTGTTGCAGTATCTTCCAATAAAGCTTTCAAGATCAAACATACCAGAGGGAAAAATTTCACAAGATAAGTTTAATAAACAACCAGGGAAGAACATGGGCGTTAAGTTTAAAATACAGAAAATCCTCCCGTAAGTTTAGCATCTCACACGGCTGGAAAACTTTCGGTGATGCAAATGGTCATAAACCTGATTGTACTTTCATATTCAACCTGGTTAGAAACAGAACATCCCCTGTGCTGCTCATGACCTCTACTATAGAGGAAATTATTCATCAAGGCAAAATAGGTTTGTGAACTATGCCCATTTCCGTTCCAGTTCCACACATTTGTAGTCAAGTAATTTAGAGTTGCCCTGTTCTTTTATTGTTTTCTTCAGCATCTTTCAATGACTCTGTTGGGACCAAGACAGAGAGTAGCATGGGACAAGAGATGAAATTATGTTGAAACACATGAATCCAAGACTCAGATTCCGTTTAAAAAGTTATGTTTGAATCATCCTGTTGTTTTTTTGGATTCATCAGGTCGTTAAAAGCCTGCATATAAACATATTGCTTTTTGAAGCCTAAACATATTTGCTTAATTGCATTTTGTGCAAGTGGTAAAGTATAATGATGAAAGGTGTATCATTTGTTCGCCTTTTGTGTAAATTTCTTGTCGACAAACAAAATGATATCGAGTCAACAATTCTTGAGTATCATAAATTATAAGCTATAATAAGTGAAACTATTATCGAATACAAGCAATTGTAAGCCATCAACCTTCAATTCAGATACAGTGTCCATCAATTCAACACGATACAAAGACCAAGCCTTAACTAGGAAACTGGGAAATCCAAAAACACTTGCAAATGAAGTAAAATTGAGGACAATGCAGCACACACAGAAATATGAAGAACACTAAAAGAATGAGAATACGCTATATCACAAAAAATTTGTTTACACAAAGCCATCATAGCAACTTTCGTTGATCATGACTCCAACGCTTACTAGATTTCCAAGCTTTTCATTATACTGCAATCGGTGTATCCTGGGGAAGCCAGTTTAATCAGTTCTTCGGTCATAACTATAACTAAAAGGCACAAAACCTCAAAAGTTATTACTATTTTCTAGTACTAAGTTAGTTTTGGGTAGATAAATAACAAATATTTGGCCGCCTAACAAAACTAACGTTGCGTCATGGCAACCATAAAATGTGGATTGGTTTGATGACTCACCTTGGAACTCATATTTGAGACAGCTAGATTGAACTTCTCTTTGGTTTTTGAGCCAGCAACCTGACCTACTCTCGCCACTTTACTGAAAGCGCCACTAAACCAAGCAGCTCCAGCAGTCACGTACCTATTAGGAAGCCATAATCAAAAACAAAGAAACAAAACAGAGCGGCAATGCTGATTCCTGTCATATCTATTATCAAGAAGGATGACCAAAGATTTATATTCCACCAAAGAACCAGAAGAAAAGAAATACTATACCTGCTTGATTTGACAGCTGAACCCGTGTCGTTTAATTTCTTCTCGGCTGCAAATATTGCTGCCATGGTTTTATCGGAGACCTGAAGCTTTTGATCAAAAGATTTTACTTTCTCATTAACAGCAGAAATACCAACAGTTAACTTCCCAGTAAGCCCAACTCGCTTGTCAAAAGATGAAACTTTGGCAGAAGCATTGGCTCTTAATTGATGCTTTTCGTCAAAAGCCTTGGCTTTATTCACGGCATCTTGTCCAAGAGCAGAACCTTTTGCCAAAACAGTTGCCACCACATCTTGTGCTTTGCTAACATATGCTCTACTATTGCCATCCACGGTAGTTTTGGTCTGCAAATGGAGTTCGTATTACATTATTGTTGTATAACAAAACATTGGGTAAGACTAAATCACACAAGGTATATTTTTTTTTATTCACTTCCTGCAAGAGTTGCACTGTAAAATGAATGAGCCATAACAAGAAAAATTTAAATGGAGTTGATGATTTGTCAAGTTAAAAACTTGTTTCAACATAAATGATCAGTTGTTCTTCCCTGTTATCAAACGTAAAAAAACCAAAATAAAGTTGACAGAATTCTGAAAGAATAAATAGGCTAAGAGAGCACAAAACCACTATAAAAATGGATACAACAAGGTTTAAAAGCCACTATTCCAACCTGTGTAGCACTCTCTGGATTACCAAGGTGCATCGCGTTGTCGACCATTCTTACTTCCTGCATGAACACAAAGTCAGAAACTAAGACACCAGCCATAGCAGACTTGAGGAAAAACTTGATTCGAAATAACACACAACCTGCATCTCACGCCTCTGAACATAGTTTTCAGCTCGAGTTATTGTAACAATCTGGTCCACAATCGTCGCACCCTGCAAGACATGATGTGGTTTCTGTTAGCAATTAACAAAGACTAAACAGAAATGCATATATATACACATTAACCATGCCTCGAACCAGCTCTATAATTTTACTAGTATCACAATAGTCACGTTAACAGGAGGCATCCACGTGTCGGTGGAAAAAGACATTAACAAAACTGGAACATACCGATAATAACAAGGCGATTTCAAGGGCTTTTGGATCAGTAAACGTAACAAATGCGACTCGAGACTGCCCAACTTCTCTGCACCTAAATTCCCAACAGCATTTAACGCTTAAATTAGATTCAATTTCTTACCAGAAAAAATATATATATATATATATATATTCAAGATTAAGTTAAAAAATTAAGCTAGGAAACAACTTTTGGATTTCAATGTGTTCTATGTCGCCTGAGAAAGAGAAGAACTCGTGAATCTCGCTCTCCGTCGCTAGATCTGAGACATTGTTTACTTGAACACTTCTCGTCTATATCGAATTCGAACAAAAAAAAAAGAATTAAAAAAAAACACCAGTTAGAGAAACTTTGCAGCTTCAGAATTGAAAATTAGAATAGTAAAATCAAAGGAAATCATCATTCACCTGCATTCTAGTAGACGCTCTTGAGAAGAAAAGAGAATAATACCCTTTTCACGAAGAGGAGCAAGGAAGATTTGAACAGCCCAGACGTCACTGTTGTCCAGCTAAGCTAATATTATCTAAGTACATGTTCCAAAATAGCACCAATTTTAATATTTTCTTCCTAATTTAACACATACTCTTAAAAATGACAAAATTAGCACAAATATATATATATATATTTTCTATCATTTTATATTCAAGCTTAATTTTTTTCTTTTTTTCAAACGAGAGTCAATAAAACCAATGCAAAGGAACATTGTTTACATAGGTAATGCAATCCGGTTCGAAAAGAATACGTCGCGCCAAATTATCCGCTTTACCATTCTGTGTGCGAAGAATCCAAGTTATTGAGAAGGACATGAACTCCGCCTTTTCAATCCGTATGTCCTATAAATAAGATGTAAACGCAGGCCACTTAGAAGGCAAAGAAACTATCTTCACCAGATCAAAACAGTCGGTGAGGAAGACAACATCCTAATTATCCGCCACAATCATGCACCGCATGCCCATACTAGGGCTTCAACCTCGGCATGGAGAGGCGTGAGACTACGCCTTATATTCGATACCCCCATAGTAGGCTCCTCCCCTGAGGGTGGTGAACATTACCATCCTTGTCCTGCAAATTTGTCAGTCGCTTTACAGGAACCATCTACAAAACATAAATAGCTTATCATATACCTGACGGGCAAGAACTCATGTCTGGAAGTTATACCGGGCGTCTCAGTGGGGCCCTCAACCAAATCCTCTGTTTGAGCTGCAAACCAAGCCTTGGACTCAGCCTCCGTAAGTTGTAGAACTAAAAGTGGATTTGAATCCAGATTAGTAAAAATATTATCAATACACGCTTTCCAAATATACCACAATAGCCAAAGATAGTACTCCTATGCATGTGTCCGCGGGAGATGCGTAAATAAAAAATCCATGTTCGCATATATCGATGCCGAAGGATAAACCCCTTGTGCCGTCGGGACCTTAGATAGAGCCCAGACCTGTCTTGCCGGTCAGGATAGACTTAACTGTATACTTCCTAGTTTTTGTAAAATGTCAGCCTAACAAATCAGTCGCATCCAACTGACCAATAGGTAAAGCACAAATAAAGTCAACATCTTCTGGTGCAAAAGTCGCTGTGAGATGAGCCATAACCCAAGAGTTAGAGCTCATGTTGATGATATTTTTAACTTGGAGCGATTGACCAATAGTGACCCATTGCTCAGATCTGGTCTCGGGGATTGAGCGTGTATCCAAGGGTCTGTCCATACTGAAATGGAAGCCCTAGAACCTACTTGTTTCATAAGTCCTTTATTAACCAGAGAGCAAGCGCATACTATACTTCGCCATCCATAGGATGGGGAGTAAGATTTGATTGGATCCAAAGGATCTGAATGCCTATAATACCGACCTTTAAAAAAACTAGCGAAGAGTGAATACGGAGTGGTTATCAATCGCCATAACTACTTAGCTAAAAGAGTAGTATTATACTCAACAAAACAACGGAAACCCAAACCCACTTCAAATTTATTGCAATATAACTTATCCCATGCAATCCTCGCGTTTGACCAGTGGAGCTCCACCAAAAATTAGATGCCGCGCTAGTTAGCTTTTTTGTGACCGTCTTCGGCAGACAAAAATACCACATAACATAGTAGGAAACGTCGTAGCTACTGACTTGATCATCACTTCCTTATCCCGTTTTGACAGCAGCCGTGTCGGCCACCAAACGGCCCGAGTCTTTAACCTGTCTTGGACGAAGGAGAAAATTTTCGTTTTGGAGCCATCCCAGCTCTCCGGTATACCCAAATAGGAGCTCATACCCTCCAAAGTCGTTATTACCAAAACCCCTTTTATTTCTTCTCGCACCCCATCAACAATCGTATGACCAAATTGAACGGAATTTTTTTGAAAATCAATTCGCTGACCAGACACCCGCCCATACTTTTTAAGGAGTACTAGGACAACTTCACACTCTTCTTTGGATGAGAAATTGTCGGGCTTGCAGTTGACACCTTGATCCTGGTAAGAAGTTTTGCTTGCTCTGCTCTTTGAAAGTTGGCAATGAGTACCTCCGTAAGGAGAATAAATTTGACCAATCCACAAGACCAATTCTATCCACCACAACAAGCACAGCAGCAGCACAATTATGTACCTAAACATCATGATCATGGTTATCAGGCTCCAATGTGTCCCCCACCAGGGTTTCAGACCACCCAAGCCTAGGAACCTGACTTAAGAACATTGATGCAGCAGTTGTTGCTTAACCAAGCCACTGGCCAGATTGAGACCTCAAAGAAGTTTGAAGAGATCAACGAGAGGATATATTCCACTTATAATGACCTGAACATCAAGTTTGAAAGCCTTAACTCAAAGGTTAAATTCATGGAGAGCAATATGACTTCTACTTCAGCTCCAAAACCTAATCAACTGCCTGGAAAAGCAATTCAAAACCCAAGGGAGTCCATTGCTAAAGCTATCTATGTTACAGAGGATGATGTCATTGAGGACAGTGAGATTCAAGATGGGGAGGATATTCAACAAGTTTCAGCTCAAAATGAAGCAGAGAACCAAGCAGATAAGGCACTCGACAGTGCACTCGACCCATCACACGATCGAGCACTCGATTGAGTGCATGATCGAGTCACTGGTCGAGTAGAACCCACCGAGTTTGTTAAACCTACCAAGTACATTCCTCCAGAATACAAACCACCTCTGCCATTTCCAAGACGTTTCAATGAACAAATGATTAGGAAACTCAAGGAAAATATTGAGAAGCAGGAATTGATGGCCATTCAACATGAATTGAATGTTGAGGATAAGAAAGAAGACAGAGGACCAGCTTTGGAGCATTATGAACCATATCCACTCTATAAGGACATGTTACTTAACATATCAAAGCAGAAGGCCAAGAATCAAGCCAAGAAGGATCTAGAGGACATGGAAACAGTTGTTGTTCCAACAAAGCTTGAAGATCTAGGCCCATTCGACATGCCATGTTTATTGAACTATACTGTGAGTGTTATGCCCTTCTCAATGGCATAAAAGCTAGGATATGAAGAGTTCAATCCAAGCAACCTTTACATTATTCTTGCTGATGGCTCTAGAAAAGGATGTGATGGGTAAAATGGAAAGCTTTACAGTGAAGATAGGTAAGGCAAGGATACCAACTGACTTCATCACCATTGATATGGAACAAGAGTCTGATGATCCTATTATCCTTGGAAGACCATTCTTGGCCACAGCCGGAGCAATGATAGATGTTAGAAAAGGTATAATCAGCCTGGACATTGCTAATGGGTTGACTATGAGGTTTGACATCAAGAATGCAACAAACCAACCCACCATTGGAGGCCAAACTTTTGTTATAGAGGATAAAGCTGATGCTGAATCATTGAACAAAGACAAGGACTCTAAGATCAAGGTTTCAAACAATGAGGTAGCTGTTCAAGACCTCAAGACTTCAGTTCAAGAGTTGAATGATCTGGTGAAGGATCTCCAAGTGCAACTCAACAAGAAGTCTGTTAAGAAGGCAAGACCAAGGCTCAAGATCAAGAATAAACAAGTTTCAAGTGTGTTGACTGTTTTGACCAATAACAAGGTCTATGGTGACCAAATTGAACCAGTGGGGACCTTATCACTTCTCTGGTCTCCAAACCAAGCCTGAAAAGGCACCAAAAGTTAAGCTAAGTGACTATAAACAAGCTCACTAGAGAGGAAGTACCTAAGGTATCTTTGTATATAAGTTTAATTTCTTTGTGTTTTTGATATTTTTCTTTAAGTTTGTTTTGGGTAGGCTTTTACATAGGGATTACAAATGGACTTAAGTGAGTTTGGACTCATGGAGAAGGAGTTTCATGGCCACTCGACCAGGCCATCAAGGAGCAGGCGATCGAGTGCTAACCGAGCCCAAGCCCACTTGATGCCTTCTCTTTGCTCACTCGATCGGATGGAGGGAGAAATAAGTTCAAAATTTCAAATTTGGTCAAGCACTCGACCATGTGGGGTCGAGTGGTGGGGTCGAGCATGTGCCAAAATGAGTCAAAGATTCTAATTTCAAATTTGAATGGTATACACGCTCCATCTTGTTTTCTTGTCCCCACCTACCTCTTTTTAAGCACAAAGTCGGTTCTAAGCTCCTCACACTCTCTCATTTGCATAAACATTTCAAATCCTTGTTAGAAATCTCTTTTAAAAGTTCAAAGCTCAAGTTCTTACAATCTTTTTAGTTTACTAACCTATTAATTTGAACTTTGAGTTTATTCTTCCAAGTTTCTTTTGAAATGGCTTCTAAGAAGGGTGAAACACAAGAAAAAACTGCTGATCGGCGAGAGGCTGCCAAGCTTATAGCCGATAACTTCACTGAGTTCCAAAAGTTGCAATATGTTCCAAATGAAGCCGGAGGTAGCACTCGACCAGGTGTTCGACCACGCACACGGTCGAGTGGCCGATCGAGTGGACCATCGAGTAGGAGAACGTGGAGGAACCAAATGGAGGAAGAAGATTGGGCTATGAGTGAAGAGGAGGGCGAGGTTGTGTTCGATTTTTCTGAGCATAGAAGAAACATTTCAAGAGGAAAGAGGCCAGCTGAGGAGCAACCACAATCTGAGGAGGCAACACAAACTGAGGAGCACAATCAAGAAGATAGTGATGAAAAGAAGATAGAAGAAGATTTTGGGAAGCTTACAGCAATTCAACTCTATGAAGCCTTCATGAGCATGAAGTTCCAAGGGCCAAGATATCCACACAAGGAGACTATGGTGGAACTTGGCATAGCTGAGGATGTAGAGCTTCTCTTCAACAAGTGCAACATAGCCAAATTCATGGAGATACACATGGAGAGGTACAAGGCGAATTCTTAGCAACTCTCCAAAGGCATAGCTATGAAGACCAAATGGAGGAAGAAGAGGGGCCAAAATACATTAGTGTTTCATTCAAGGGCAGGAGTTATGAGCTTTCTATTGTAGAGATTGCTGAAATTTTTGGATTTGACATGGGAGCTGCCAACCATATTGTCATCCAAAAATAAGAACTGCAATCTGTATGGCAGACCATTGGAGAAGATAAGCCATGCTCCTCCTCTAGGACCAAGAGTTCCAAGATTAGAAGCCCTTTCCTATGATACTTCCACAAGGCTTTGGCAAACACCTTCTTTGCTAGAAAGGAGACTGGCAATTAGAAGAGGGAGAGCTGAAGATGATAGATGTAGCATTTTACAGCATCATCACAACAACAAGAGATGGGACCATCATTCTTGGGAATAATGTGCAAACAAACCTTGCTTTGGTCCTCATTGACTAAATGATCTCCTTTAGAAGTTGGCTAAGCAAGCTACACAAGAGGGGCTCAACTGGAGTCCTAACCATTGGAGGGATCATCACTCCAATCCTTAAAGCTGCAAATGTCCCACTTAGAGGTGAAAAGACCAAGTCAAGATGGATTGACATCCATGAAAGAAAAAGCATCATTGGAGGTATCTATTCGATTTTGACCACCCAATAGTAGGCAAAGCTCAATTTGTGCTGCCAAAACAAGGAGCTACATCAATAAGTGAAGGTCTCAATGTTGACTTTTGGCCAGCAGTTGAGCTATTGTTTGATGGGTGAGCCCCTTATGTAGAGAATCAAGCTGAAGATGTCAACATGACTGAAGGGGAAGTACAGTTCTACTTTGATGATTATGAGCCTCAACCAAGAGATAGCAGAGGTGTGAGAGAGACCAGTAGGAGGGTGACAATACTCCAAAGATGGAACAAATGGCAACGGAAAACAGTTGAGAAGCTGAAAAAGAAGATGCTGAAAATGTCCAAGTTCATCAAAGGTATGAAAAGGGAAATTGCTGAATTGAAGAGTGGAAACACATTCCCAGCACCAGCTGAGGAATTGAGAAGGAGTAGCTCAACCAAGGTACTGTCTAGAGCTGGAAACACCTTGGAGCCTTCCAGAGCATCTTCGTTTGAGCCATCACTAAGGAGAAGAGGTTTGAGTCGCATAGAACAACCAAATTTGAGGCACTCGACCAGTGCACTCGAACCGACACTCGATCGAGTGCTTCCAATGCACTCGACCGAGCACTTCTCCATGCCTCAATACGGCTTCTCAGCTCCTCAGGGTTATCCACCTTACACCTATGGCCAAGCTTATCCTCCCTTCCCACCACAATACTTTATGGACCCTGCACTCATGCAACAATATTTTGGGCAACAAGGACAGCACTTCAATCCAAGACCAAGCACTCGACCGAGTCACTCGACCAAGTCACTCGACCGGACACTCGATCGAGTGCATGTCTGGTGCCATAGTCGAGTACCCTCCATCCCCCTCAGCAAGTCAGAATCAAGCTCAAGGCTCAAACTACACATACGACAACATGAGTGAAGATGTGGATAGCTTCTTCCACAATCCTTGAGGTACCAATTCCACCTTAACCATTGTTTTTTTTTGTCAAGCATTGGGCCACAACTTGCCGACCCATTAGCCAAATCCCTACATTCGTAGGGAGCGGGACTCGATCCCTGGTGTGATGGTGCCTTGTGCATTAAGGACTTACCATTTGCCACTGCACTAAGGTCACTTCACACCTTAAACATTGTTTATATCATTTAGATTGCATGTTTTATTTATCTAGTTCTTAAATTCTCTTTCAAATTTTTATTACATAAGGGACTGTGTAATTTAAGTTTGGGGGAGAGTTTAAGACAGCATTTAACTTAGTTTTCTGTTTTCTTATTTTTAATTCCCCATTAGTATTCACATTTCATCTTAGGCATAGAAAAAAACAAATAAATAAAAATTTTCACAAAAATCTTTAAAAAACAGAGTGTTCATGTAGTTTGCATTGCATATTAGGATCTTGTTAGCATGTTTCATATAGGATTACTTCATATTTGCATTAGGGATCAATAATGAGTTTAGTCGTGTTAATACTGTTTGAATTCACTAAACTAGGATCAATGCCCAAGTTAATAGTACTTTGATGCTAGTTTAGTGGTTAGAAACATAAGATTGAACCAAGTCTAGAATTCCTACATAGCATTATGTCTAAACTGAAGCATGTTGTGATTTGAAGTCATTTCCTATTTATAAGAACTTAATATTGATATTTAATTATCAGTTTATGCATTGTTTTAAACTCACGGATACTTTATACATATTTGGATCATCTTTTCCCACTTTTACATTATTGAAACAGTTTCCCCTACCCTTAACTAACCTTTCTTTCAAGCCATGTTATATCTCGTGTGTGTAAGGCCTATTTTTAGAATTGAGCTTGGTAGAAAGTGTTAGGTTGAACTGACAAGAATAAAGCCTTGTGTAGTACTAGTTTACATTTTTCAAACTAGATAGGACTAGGAGGTTTAATTTATAGGTTTGGGACTTGGTATGTTTAAAAACAGAAAAAAAAAGAAAGGGAAAAGATAAAGAAAAGGGTAAAGGCCTTAGGAGAGAAGTGTTGTAAAGCAAATTAAAACTCTAAGTGAAAGAATGGGGTGAATTAAGAGTTTTAAGTAAGGTTCTGGTCAAAGAAAAGAAATAAAGAAAAGAAGATTCTAGTAAAAAGCTTTATGACTTGGCAAACAAGTAAGAGAAACAGCCTTAGCAAATAAGAAAGAAACCTCCATTCCACTAGAGAAACTAAGTAAGAAACCTCTCCTAAGACTTAAAAATAGAAAAGAGAAAAGGGTAAAAGAGAAAAGAAGAAGTTAAAGGGTAGAACTAGGACATTATGGGACTAGAATGATAGGAACAAACACTTTGGGTACCTTTGGGTAGACAAGGTTCTGTTCTTGTATGTGTCAAAGTGATCTTACCTTTAGCCTTCTTCTAAAGCTCAATTCACTTTTTGTGAGAGAAACCTTATAAATGATAAGCCCCACTCAAAAGAGAGACCATTTTTGTCTCTTAACCCTTATTACCAAGCCAAATGAGTTGAAAAATTGCATAATCTGATTCATGGTCTTGTTTAATGAATGTTAAAGGAAATGACTGATTTGAATGCATGTGGAAGTCTAAGGCTGGATTCAGTTAAGGTTGTGAAAGGCTTGTCTAAAATCTTTAAGTATAGCTCATTCACCTTGCATCATAATACTAGTAACTTGGACATTGATTCTAGCTAGTCTATTGACATGTTTAAGGTTATGAGATTCCACTTTCAAACCTCTCTTCCTTCTTATGTCTTGTTGGTTTGCTTGAGGGCAAGCAAAGACTAAGTTTGGGGGAGTTGATATGTATATATTTTACCATATTTAACCATAGTTTATTCACATCTTTTACATGTTTTATTCGCTTATTTTGTCACTTATATAGTTTAAGGACTGTTTGTACATTATAGTAGGATTTGCATTGCATTTGCATTGTTTCTTGTTTAAACAGGTGAATTGGACTCAAGAAGCATGGAAATATCATCTGGGATGAGAAGAGTGCAATCATTGAAGCGGATAGGAGTTAAATCAAGGAGAAAGCCAACAAAACATGAAGCACTCGACCCTCTATTCGACCATGCACTCGACCGTCCGTGTCTGAAGCACTCGACCATATGACTCTCGTGGACTCGACCGTGTGGTACTCAGAACTTTACCGATGGGAAGCAGAAGAAACCCACTCGACCATGGCCACTCGACCACTTTTGGTCGAGTACATCGAGCTAACTTTCTATTTTGTCTGATAGCCAAATCAGGGCTTCCTTCCCTCACTATATATATGCTTTGTACCCCATGGCCGTCCAATATACTCTTTTAGGCAGAAAAGTCTCTGTAGCCACCAAAAAACCTAGTTCTTACCCCTTAAGGGTTTTTAGCATGTATTTACTATTTTGCATCTTTTATTTACTGTTTTTCTTAGATTTCAATACTTGATTTGTTTCATAACTTTCAGTGTATTGAGAATCTGAGTTTGCTTCTTTATATTAAGTTGTTGTTCATCATCTCATCTTGCTCATCATGTTTGTTTCATCATTTTCTGGGATTCTGGAGATGGATTAGGATGTTTAGGGCTGTGGTTGTTAGACTAGTTAAGCTTGTTTGATTAAATATCTCTTCTGGGTTAGGTGAACTCTATGCTATTCTTATATCTGAGAGGGTAAGGGTAGATCTTAAGCTTCTCTGCATCACACCAATGTTAGGGTTGTTAGATAAAGCTAATACTGGAGATTACTGTGCTTGTCCCAAGAGATTGGTTGCACATGGTGGTTTTTGACAAATAATGGTCTGGTTCTTAATGCATGTTCAGTATGGTTTCACCAATGAGAGTTAGGTTAGAATTTTACTGTGACTTGATCACTTCTGTCAAGAGAGCAGATTAGTGAGATATTAAGATCATTGTATAGGGATAGCTCAAGTTTGTTTGAGGTTTTTTAACTAGTCTAGATAGCCACAGTCCAACAACCATCCCATGAATCCATCTCTAGAAGCCTACTTTGTTATTTGATTGTCTATTATCACATTTAGTCTTGTTTATTGCATTATGTTCTGTTTAAGTTGTTAAATTGCTTTTGTTCTTCGTAGAAACCCACTCGACCAATCACTCGACCAATCACACAGTCTATTGGAGATGATGTCTATTAAGTCCAGTCCATTTTGAGCCTAATTCAAATCCAAAGAAAGCCCAACATAATCACTTTATTTTGTGGTCAAAGAGGAGGGATGAAAATAGAGTGATTCTCTTCATTTTGGGAAGGGAAACACTAAAAATTGGGTCTTCGTTCAACTATCTATCTTTATTGTTTTTAGTTTCAATAATAGTTAATATTTGGCTTTGTTACCAAGTTTATTTTCCTATATAAACTCATGTAAGAGCATTGAAATAATAAACCAACTTTTTATAAAAACCTTTTCTTTTGTGAGAGTGATTCTCTTCTGTTTTTTTATGAACAAAACCGATTGCTTGTTGTGATTCCAACAATCAAAACCGACTGCTTGGTGTGATTCCAACAGTCAACAAACCCGATCTACTTTGTGCGATGCTGAGAGATTAAACTGTATATCAAGAGCTTTTCCGCAATTCATGTGTGACCATTCATTTCATCATCCTTATTCTTGAGGCTTCGTCGTCTTTAGAATCAAAGTGTCTCTATCTACCAACTTGAAGGTGTCGATTCTTTGGAAGAATCATATAAGCTTTTTTATCCAGCAGGTGTCGTTCACCGCTGCCCTCTCTGGTCTTTTTACATTGGTCAATGATTAGTTTCTTAATATCTTTTGTTTTGGTCTATTCCCTTGGGCGTTTGGATATTTGGATCGGATTCGGATCGGATTTTTTGGGTCCGGATTTTCCGAATTTCTAATTCTAAAATCCATTCGCATATTTTCAAATTTCGGATTCGGATCTGATTCAGATCGGATTTTTTGGGTTCGGATTAGGTTACCCAAAGTACTCAAAAATTCAAAATTTTGTTTCCAAATATATTGAAACGACTTGAAAAAATAAAAATATCTAAAACTTACAAGTAATTTGTTACCTAAATATACTCAAAAAGTAGTTGTAATACATGAAAATATTTAAAATATCTAAAAATTTAAACTTTTAGACACCTAAGTTATTACAAGTATAAGTATTACTAAGATATTATTACTATATAATTATATTTTGGGCATGTTCGGATCTCCATTCGGATTTCGGTTCGGATTAGGATTTTCGGATCTTGAAACTTAGAATCCGTTTGGATTTTTCTAAATTTTCGGTTCGGATCGGATCAGATTTTTATGGTCTATATTCTTTGTTGATTTTTTAAAAAAAAATTATTATGCAGCAAATTGGTCATATAAATTTGTCCTATTAATTAAGGTGTAATTGACAAAAAAAAACCAAATAACTTGTTTAAATTATAACAAATAAATTATTAAACAAAAGATTTCTATATTATGTTGTAGAGTCAAGATTTTTGTCCGCTTCAATGCATTCTAAATCTTTCTCTACTTCAATGTATTTTAATTATGTGTTATTGGTTCTATGATATATAAATTTATACTATTATTTGGGGAACACACTTAGGAGTAAAACATAAATGAAAAATGCAGAATTCCATTCAATACCCTCTGAAATAAAAAAAATGATGAGCAATAAAAAAAAGGTAATTAAGTGCTAAAAACTAAAAAATTTAAGCGACCATATATAAAGCTATCCGAATCATGGATAACCCCTTCGGATCTAGGTTGGGAAGGACGCAAATCCTAATTTTAATGCTTAATCTTTGGATTAGTTACCTAACAAAATTGAAAACAAAAAAAGCGTCGGATTAGGAAATAATTAAAAGACAATTCTTGGGTTCATCCCTAGGGGTGAACCTCTCTTATTCACCCCTCTTAGTTAAGGAGACAAATATTTAATGAAGGAAACAACTTCTGTAAATCAATCAATACTAAAATTATTAATTTTACCATTATATTATAGTTTTTAATTATAACATCTAAACTCTAACAATTTTTTATAAACCTAAACCGACAAATAATTTTGTTTAATTGTAAAATAGAAACCCTAACATTTCTTAAACCCAAAACCGACATATAATTTTGTCTAATTGTAAAATCTAAACCCTAAACCCTAAACCCTAAATCCTAACCATTTTTTATAAACCTAAACCGACATATAATTTTATTTAATTGTAAAATCTAAACCCTAAACCCTAACCACTCTTTGGTAAACCCAAAATGATATATAATTTCGTTAAACTGTAAAATCTAAACCCTAACCACTCTTTTATAAAACCAAACCGATATATAATTTTGTTTAATTGTAAAATCTAAATCCTAACCATTCTTTTATAAGTCCAAACCGATATAAAATTTTATCATTTTGATTGAGCTAAAAAAATATTTTCTCTTAATCGTATATTTAACTTTCTAAGATATTATGAGATCACCTCAACAGTAAATTCGACGCCTATCTTCTTTATAAATACCAATCTTTACTCAACTTTGAGGCTCATCAAGCAAATACATATTTTTTGGTCATCATGTCTCTTTATGTACCTGTAATTTAGAAATTTAGAACTAATAGCACAATGAGTTTTAGAAGAAATAATGGAGAAGTGGTCATCTATGTTATGAAAGTAGAGAAACTTAGAGGTTGTATTCTCTTCTTCTTATTATTGATTCAATCGAATAAGTACATTATATAGTAAAGGATAAAGCCCTAATACAATGGGTTTCCGAAACCGACTTAGAATAAGTGTAGGAGGCCGATGGGCCTTGTGGACTTACATATGAATGAGCCAGTTATGGAGATCCATCCTAAGTGATTTACAACACTCCCCCTTGGATGACATAACCGTGCAAATGCTACGAGATCACCGTAATACGCTTGGGGATGCTGTCTCATTAAAACTTTACCAGAAAAACCCATTGGGACAAAACCATGGTGAAGGAAAAAGAGTACATCACGTATTACTCCCCTTGTTCTAAGCATCACTAAAAGTCCTTGAGTCTCTGCATCCCAATATGGTGTGTGAGCTTCTAGAATGTCGATGTCGGTAATGACTTGGTGAGATCGGCTGAATTGTTGCAAGATGGAACTTGCAAGATGGAACTTGCATCAACCTCAACCATACATACTCATGGCTGGCCTCATGCATAGACAAAATCTCTGCATGATTAGATGATGTCGCCGCAATGGTCTGCTTCATTGAACGCCATAAAATTGTTGTACCACCGTGTGTAAATACGTAGCCGGTTTGAGACCTAGCATTATGTGGATCTGATAAATAACCTGCATTAGCAAAACCAACTAAACCTTATTTGTTATGGTGAGTATAAAATAAACCCAAATCAAGCGTTCCTTGTAGGTAATGCAATATATGTTTGATACCGCTCCAGTGCCTTCGGGTCAGAAAAGAACTAAATCTTGCTAGGAGGTTCACGGCAAAAAAATGTCTGGTCTAGTGTGGCTAGCCAAGAACATTAAACCTGCTATAGCACTGAGGTATGGCACTTCCAGACCGAGAACTTCTTCATCGTCCTTCTTTGGACCGAATGGATCACTATCCAAATTTAAACTTCTCACAACCATTGGGCTAGGCAATGGGTGAGCTTGGTCCATATTAAACCTCTTGACTACATTTTCAGTATATGCCATTTGATGCACAAGGATTCCATCATTTATGTACTCAAGCTGCAATCCTAAACAGAACTTAGTTTTACCTAGGTCTTTCATTTCAAACTCTTTCTTGAGATATTCAACTGTTTGGACGATTTCCCAGAGGTTCCTAGGATATTCAAATCATCCACATATACTGCTATGATTACAAACCCTGTGTTTGCAAACTTCTTTATAAAAACACATTGACTGATGGGATCATTCTTATAGCCTTCTTTGGCTATAGGTACTCACTCAATCTATTGCACCATATACGCCCACTTTGTTTCAGTCCATAAAGGGATTTGTTTAGCCTTATGCAGTATTTTTCTCGAGAACCACTCTTATCATTGAGCTCAATACCCTCTTGTAATCTCATATAAATCTCATTATCCAGTGGACCATATAAATATGCGGTCACTACATCCATTAGCCGCAAATCATGTTTTTCTCTTATAGCCAGACTTATTAAAAAATAAAATTTGTTGCATCCATCACAGGGGAGTATGTCTCCTCATAATCTATTCATGGTCTTTGTGAGAATCCTTGTGCTACAAGTCGTGCCTTATATCTCACGATTTCATTATTCTCATTTCCCTTCCTTACAAAGACCCATTTGTGTCCCACTGGCTTTATATCGAATGGTGTCCTTAAGATCGGACCAAACACATTCCTTTTCTTTAATGAATTCAACTACACATAAATGGCTTCTTTCCATTTTAACCAATCATTTTTTTTGAGTGCACTCTAATATAGACGTGGGTTCATGATCCTCATTTATTTCAAGTGCTACCTTATATGCAAATATTTCATCAATGTCAACATCTTTTCGGTTCCATTGAATTCCAGACATGATATAATATATTGAGATCTCATTATTATCAATACCTTCACGACATTGAGGTTCAGCGTCCCAAACCTCATTCAGATACCTTAGGATTTGCCGCGGCCATGTCAATGGTTTCCTTAACCTCGGTTTTATTTGCACCTTTCTTAGCTTTCCGAGGGTTTTTATCTTTGGAACCTATTGGTCTACCACATTTCAAACGTGCCTTAGACTCTATAGCAACTTGATTGTGTTCCTTTTAAACATCAATACGTACTGCTGCATTACAAGCTGGTATGTACGATTTTGTCACTTTCTTTGGGTCAACAAAGGAACCTGGCAATTGATTAGCTAGCTTTTGTAAATGTATAATCTTTTGGACCTCTGCCTCACATGCTAGAGTCTGAGGATCTTGCTAATTTAAGGATGTTTGATTCCATGATATTTCTTTGACCAGCTTGTTTGTCTCTCCACCCAATGTAGGAAATTTAGATTCAGCATACTGACAATCCGCGTATCTAGCCTTGAATAAATCACCCGTAGTTGGCTCTAGATACTTAATAATAGTGGGAGAATCATATCCAACATATATTCCCATCCTCCTTTGAGGTCCCATCATTGTTCTCTGTGGTGGAGCATTAGGTACATAAACGGCACACCCGAATGTTTTTAGATGGGATATGTCTGGCTCATGACCCGTTAATAATTGGGATGATGAATATTTATGCTCACTAGATGTCCTGATGCGTATGAGCTCTGTTGCATGTAATATTGCGTCTCCCCAGGCCGACACAGGAAGCTTCGACCTCATGAGTAATGGTCGAGCAATTAATAGAATTCTTTTAATGAAGGATTCAGCTAATCCGTTCGGTGTATGTACATGTGCCACGGGATGTTCCACACTTACCCCCATGGACATACAATAATCATTAAACGCTTTGGATGTAAATTCACCAGCATTATCTAGACGTATAGTCTTAAGTGGAAAATCTGGAAAATGGGCTTGGAGACGTATGATCTGGCCAACAATCTAGCAAACGCAAGGTTTCTAGTGGATAATACGCAAACATGCGACCATCTGGTCGATACATCAATGAAGACCATAAAATATCTAAACGTCCCACATGGTGGGTGTATTGGTCCAGATATATCTCTTTCTATTCTTTCCAGAAATTTTAAAGTCTCTTTAGTGACTTTTACTTGTGATGGCCTTATAATGAGTTTCCCTTGTGCACATGCTACACACGTGAGATTCTTAGGGATAACTCGTCTCTCTTTAAGAGTGTGCCCATTTGAATTTAATATCAGCTTACGCATCATGTTAGAACCCGGATGGCCAAGCCGGTCATGCCATAGAGTGAATTGTTCATTGAACATCTTGTTCATTGCCATATTAGCCTCTATCATATTAATTTTAGCATGGTAAAGACCAGTTGATAATGCGGGTATAGTCTCTAAGATTTTCTTATGGCCTTGGGTGATTTCAGTAATATGTAGGAACTCTTGGTTCCCTTCACCCTTAGTTTCAACATGGAAACCATTCAAACGAATATCTTTGAAACTCAATAAGCTCCTCTTTGAGTTAGGTGAATATAAGACATCACTTATTTCAAGATGTATGCCATTAGGTAAAAGTATATGGGCCTGGCCATAACCTTCAAATAAACTTAAGGTATATCCGAAATCTTTAGCTCCTAGATCAATTCCAGTCAATCCCAAACAGTGTAAGGTAAACAATCAAACTCATTAGACACATATATCGAATCTGATCCACTAATTATACTTGAACCCTAAAATCTACAATTACACAATCAACAAATCTAAAATCCTAAAGCTATAAACCCTAAATACCCTAAACCTTAGGACAAACTCGTGTTGATAACGTGTTACGAAAGTAGAGAAACTTAGAGGTTGTATTCTCTTCTTATTATTATTAATTCTGTCGAATAAGTACATTATATAGTAAAGGATAAAGCCCTAATACAATGAGTTTCCTAAACCGACTTAGAATAAGTGTAGGAGGCCGATTGACATTGTGGACTTAGACATATGAATAGGCCGGTTATGGAGATCCATCTTAAGTAATTTACAACAATCTATTGTTATTCGTATCTCTTGTTTTTCTAGCTCTAGCTTCTATGTTATATCAGTTTTTTTTTTTTTTAATTTTGTACATAACAAAAACTGAAAACATTGATAATTGGACATGTCAAACAAAGGCAAATAAAAAAAACGATTAGTATAAGACACATGAAATCCTGCCATCTACATTGTTTAACAATATTTGAGAGTACATGCTTAAAATTCTTACGTAACCCTCAATTGCAAAGTACATGTATAATCTTGGAATTCTGACCTTTGAATCATTAATGGAGTGTCATGACGTTTCTCGTTCGGTCCAATATGTTTCTGCTGCTCACTCATTTCAAACTCCTCTTTCTACAACTAAACATGTCTTTAGGAATATGCGATTCAAATTCAATTGCAAAGAATTCCGGGTGGGTGGATATATTACTTATTTCCCCATTTTTGTTCAGTAACATTCTTAATTAATCCATCTTGAAGTCTCTCGATATAACCAAAATTTGTGGGTGGGTGGATCTGAGTGCTAAAATATTTCAATCCGAAAAAAAAAAATATTTAGCAAGGTAGAGTTTTATAAAAGGTAAGTTTGATGAAAATTTTAGTATATTTTAAGGACTTATGGATTTTTCGTATACTTTGAAGAATATATATATATATATATATATATAACAAATTTAATAATAAAAGCTTATAGTGCAAAATTTTCAATATAAAAAACAAAGATGAAAGTAAAACAAAATCACTATATGGAGTAATAAAAATTACTACAAACAAAATTTTTTTTTACCAATTCACTTTGTTAAATAATAAAATTGAAATTTAATAACAGTTAAAAATGATAACAAGTCAAATAAGAAACAATACTATAACGCTCTGACTAACACTTAAAAGATTTAAAATATGACAAAACTAAAATAGTCAAAAATACAATAAAACAAAAAAAATATTTTCCGGCGTACTCCATGTTCAAACCTAGAACAAAGAAACGTAATCAAATATAGGTTAACCATAAATAAAATAATATGAATAAAGAATTTAATTAATTTTGTAATATTTTTATCATAACATGATATATAAATATACTATGAATTATATTTATGTGCAGTCTATACGGGAGTTTGAGAATTTATGTTTTCGTCCTCTTCCGTTCCGTTTTCAATTGGAAATGCATATTTGTCCTATATCTAGAATGTCCCATATTGATAATAAATTCTCTTATGCAATTGGAATTTGAAAATAGGTGTAGGTCATAATGGAACATGACAAAACGGAAAGGGAATTACGTCAACCCATATTTATATTTGTTTTTAAACGGGTTTTCATCGTTGTTAACGGTTTTATATCTTGATAGTTCACAAATTTCATAGAAATATAGAAGTATAACCAATCAATTATCCAATTTTAAAATTCTCATTATGTTTTGATTTGAATGAATTTGACAAAAAAAAAATCAAATTCAAAGAGAAAACATGTTATTTCAGATATTTTAACAATTCCACCACTGTTGTTGCAGTTGCAATTGTTTTGATCCGACAAGTATAAGACCAGGCTTTATATAAATCTTTAGTCTTTGAAATCAAATAAAAACTTTTAGCAGAGGCAAGGTTGTATCTGACCAACTTAAGAGTTAAAAGCAAAAGATGAACTCTCTCTGGTCTTCGTTAACAGATTGAAATAAATCTGATATCTATGGAACCAATCACCTGACTCAAAGCCAATATATACAACAACAAACAGAAAATAGAGTTTTGACTTCGGAGACTCCGTTGTTCCCCAACTATCGTGATTCATCAATGATTCCATACTTCATATCAATATAAATTAGTCACAACCAACAAAGAAACATACACTGGAAACGAAATGAGATATATGTGCGCCCCACAAAGCATTAAAAGACGTCTGGATGGTACCGTCCTGGGATGGAACTGTTCTGCTGAGCTTGTTTCAGATGAAGAGTCAGAGCATAGTTGTTTACCTGTAAAGATGAACCAATACAATACTTAGATCTGAACGATATCAACAAAAAGACAAGAAACATTTGCATAAGCTAAGGTATACAGACCTCTAGAGTTCTCAACTGTTCCTGGTATTGAGTGACTAGCTGTCTCAAATGCTGCAATTCCTGACTTTGATCTTCAGATTCTCTCTGCCTTTTCTGTTGCGTCACTACTGCTCGTTTTAGTAAACTGTTTTCCTGTACAATGGCTTCTAATTGCTGCTTCAGCATCATGTTTTCCTGATAAACAAAGCAAATCGGGATGTTCATAAAAAGAATTCCATCTACGGTAACAACAGTTATTGTTAATAAAGATAGATAAAACACCTGCTGGAGATTTTGCATTGCTGCAGCACCAGTACGTGCATTGATTGACTTCTCCAAAGCTTCCAATGCTCTTGCAGCGCGGGTTTTGGCGTCTTTCATATCAGACGCATTCGTCATTTCCCTAACAAAAAGCTCGACCCACTCTGTACCTTCCAAGTTCAAGACATTTGGTTCTCCATATGATAAGACTTCATCCTTGGCTGATCCTACGAAGACAAAGACCAGTTGCAAAAATCAGAATTTGTAGAGGGTGTCTGAGAGTTATGCAGAATACACCGAATCTAGCAAAGTTGAAGACTTTAAGATATCTGTAGATAAGTTAAAGAGAGAAACTACTAGGAAGATTTCTAGGGTTAAGAGTTTTCTGATTGATATGAGATACGTATAACACAAAATTCCAAAACTACCTTGCTGCTGAGTTTCCACATTTGCTTCCTGGATTACAAGAGGAGATTGGTCTGACTTCTTATTGGCAGACTCTAAACGAAGCTGATTCAAACATCTAATGGCTGAATCAAGATCATCTCCACATTCCTCGATTGCCCTCTCAAGAATCTAACACACACAAATGACAACAATTTAATTACCAACAAAAATCAAAAATCTTATCTCACACACAGAAAATCAGAAAAAAAATCCATAGAAATAAAGAAACAAAAATCAGAAAATAGGTTCCTTTAATTGGCCCAAATGACAATAGATAAAGAAAATCATTCGAACAAGTTTCACAATATAACTAATCCGAATCAAGAATCACACACACCAATATGAAGAATTTTATGAGCAACAACCATCACAAACATCTATAGATATGTTCAGTACTGATAATCACGTCTGCACAATTTCATTTCGATATTTGAGAGACACCCAATCAGAAAAATTCAACAAAATCATCCGCTCAAGTAACAAAAAAAAATATATATATATAGGCAAAACAAATCATGAGGCAGGAGATCGGAAAACGACCTGCTTATCCATATCGGAGAAAATCGCGGCGAGATGATCGAGAAAAAGCGAAGAAGACGGCGGAATCGGAGGAGAAAAACGTGCCGGAGAAGACGAAGAAAAGCAACGGATTTTCTTGGAGACGGGAGGAGAAGCGGCGGCTAAGTCCTCGAACAGAGATCTCTTTCCGCAAACAATCGCAGACATGTTATCTGCTGCCCCCTTCTTCTTCTTCCTTCAGATACCTCGAACAAGTCTATTTTTTTTTCCCTTTTATCAGATCTTACAGATCTTCGCATCTAAATGGATCCAACGTAACAACATGTTAAAGGTACTACTCGACAGTCGGACCCGTATTAGGCATGTCAATCCGGCTGATCCGGTCTGGCCCGCTCGAAACTCTGTAAAATCCGTTTAAATTGAATTCGGTTTGGTCTGGCACAAAAAAAATTCTGATTCTATAGTTTAAACTAGGCCTGCGACTTCGGTTTTTTCGGGTATTTCGATTCGGATTACTCGGTTTTTGTTTTTCAGAAATTGAAAACTGTTCCGAATCGAACCAATTAAGATTTCAGTTCAGTTCGATTTGGAATCAGTTATTTCAGTTTCTCGGTTATTTAGATTTACAACTGAGTTGTTAAAAAAAAAATTACTACAAATCAATGGATCGACACTAAAGCCTAGTTTTGAAAAGTGGAATTCTTAGTATTAATGTGAAAGGCGAAGATAATGATGATGATGACTATGAAAGACGATGAATCGAAAAAAAAAGAAGAACATTATGGTGATAAATAGAAGAAGGAGAAGATAATGATGATGGATCAAAGAAGATTAGAAGAAGATGTTGACTACTCAAAGAAGAAGGAAAAAATAATGGTGATGCATCAAGATGAAAGGAAAAGAAAAAGAACAAGAAAAAAAAAGATTTTTTTGTTTGCCGAGAGAAGAAGAAATTTTATTAGAAGACATGATGACTTGAAATATATAAGACGAGTTTTCATTTATTTGGTTAACTCCGAAAATTTCAGTTAACCGACTAAAATTAAAATAATTCCAATCGGTTATGTAAATTAATTTAAACAGAACCGATTTGCCCAAATCTCGGTTCGGTTCGGTTTAGACAAATCGGTTCACTTCTAATTTCTAGGCTTGGTTTAAACTTAGCAATGGTTTTTTTTTTCCTTTGTCATCAGAATTTATATTAGAAACTGAACAATATTGAATAAAAAATAAAAGTGAAAACATTGAAATCATCTAAGACTAAAACCTAAACAAGAGAGACATAATAGTTTACTAAAGAATAAACAAAAACCAAAGCACTAAAACTGTCCCACTGATCCACAAAGAAGCCTACTAAGCTTTCCTATAAAACCTGTAAACGTCGGAGAGTACCAATTAGACCGGAATTGCTATAAACATTGACAACACACCGTCGATAAACCATCATCAGCATTGGCAATAACGAAAGTAAGCTTGAACGATACCAAAGAAACAAAAGCCACAACAATATAGTCGCACAAACCCAGTTAGAAAGCAAGCCGAACTAGGGACAAGGAAGAAAACCTTGAGATTCGATCTGAGATAAGCCAAAGAAGACTAACTACTGTTACATACGGACCCTTGTTGACCAAGCTTTAACTATTTATAGTATCAAAATTGGTGACCTCCTCGCAAGAAAACAACTAAAAGACAAATCCATTACTATGCCTCGAAAACAAACCCACTCTTGGGTCAACGCTCATTTAATAGACCGACAAGTGCCGGACACACAGTGGCGGATCCAGAACACTTTTTAGTATGGGGCACACCGCATATTTAAACGAAAAAATATTTAAGTTATATAAACATAAAAATAAGTTCTGTAATAAATTTTAAAACTATAAATAAAATAATTATATTTTCATGGCTATTTCATTTCCTACTTCATTAAATGTTTTCTCCCAATTTTTTATTACTATTGTTTAAAAATTGCTAATAATAGGTTACATTAAAAATTGATATATGAACGAATTATCTATATAATAATAAAATAACATCACCATTTATAAGTTTTATGAATAACAAATCATTTTATTAAACTAGAGAAACTAGTTTGTCTAACTAGTCACATTATAAAATAATCACAAAACAATGACTTATTATAAACATTTTGATGTATTTAGAACTAGGAAACAACTAAAAAGGTTACCATAATTAAAGTTTTAGTTGACGAAAAAAAAACTAGATTAATTATAATATAATTCTCCGATGGTAATTTCCTAAAATAATTGTAGGAAACTTATATTGCACCAGAAAAAACAAAAATCGCAGACTTTTATTAACAAAGTTATATGGGTCGTTTTTGTTAATTATTTTGAATTGAAATAATTTTCTTTACGTTTTTTTTTTACGTTTCAAAAATATTCAACTAGACAGATAATTAAATACATAAATACATAATTGTACAAAGGAAATAAAAAAAAAAGAGTGTGGGGCACGATGCCACACCACTCTTAGCCTTGCGTCCGCCCCTGACACATGTCGTGAAAGGTCCGTGATTCAAGCGAAGAGCATCTCGGTTTGGAGTTAGTCAGCTGGGAGGTCCGAGGTGGTTTAGGTTCTCGAGAAGGGAAGAAGGACAAGAAATAAGGAGCTAGGGAGAGATACCTGGGCTTAAAGGAGATTCAGTCAAACCATGAGATTCGAACGTTATAGTGTAAATGCTAGGATTGAAACACAAGCTATAACGTGAAATAATAATATTGATCGAGAATTAATTGTATATTTTAGTATAAATACTTATTATTGTGGCCCTAAGAAAGGGAACCATTCTTAAGAGCAAAAGCTTTATAATACACACATTTTCTCTAATATCTTTGTAAGGTCATCGGGTGTGGGATCCAGGTCCCATATTTTGGTGCCTTCTATGAGGACAAAAGGTCTCGCAAATAAGTCAACGCAAAATCGATCTAAGAGGCATTCCAAAGTAAACCCGCAGTCATGACCATCCCCGAAGTAACCGCCCTCATGACGTTGGAAGCATGGACATGTTGGCCAAACTAACCTTAGTCAAGGAGGCCAAACTAACCTCAGTCGAGGAGGAACTTGTGGATCTAAGGGCTGCCCAAGTTACCATTTCTAATGATCAACAACTGTTTCCTATCATTTGGGTACATTTTTGCAAGGAACACCAATGTTCAAACCTCTAGAAACAATAACAAAGCTGTTTACTGCTTAGAATCAATGTTTTCTCGGTTTTAGCCTGTTTCGGAACAAAATGGGTATAAGTGGTGTCTAAACACTTCAAATTCATTCCGACTCTTAAAATAAGTCCAATGCATTGGATTTTCACACATTTTGCCCCAAGAAACAAAAACAAAGCTGTTTACAGCTTCGAATTAATGTTTTCTCGGTTTTAGCCTATTTTCTCGGTTTAACCCTGTTTCGGGACATAATGGGTATTAGTGTTGTCTAAACACTCCAAATTGGACCCGAACTCTTATAATTAGTCAAATGCATTGGATTATCACACATTCTGACCCTAGAAACAGTAACAAAGCTGTTTACTGCTTCGAATCAATGTTTTCTCGGTTTTAGCCTGTTTCAGGACAAAATGGGTGTAAGTGGTGTCTAAACACTTGAATTTATTCTGAACTCTAACAATAAGTCAAATGCATTGGATTGTCACACATTTTGACCCAAGAAACACAAACAAAGCTGTTCACTTCTTCGAATTAATGTTTTCTCACTTTTAATCTGTTTTGGGGCAAATTGGATATAATTATTGTCTAAACATTCCATATTCATCCCGAACTCTTACAATTAGTCAAATTCATTGGATTGTCACACATTCTGACCCTAGAAACAGTAAAAAAGCTGTTTACTGCTTCAAATCAATGTTTCCTTGGTTTTAGCCTGTTTTGAGACAAAATGAGTATAATTGTTGTCTAAACACTCCAAATTCATCGTAAACTCTTACAATTAGTCAAATGCATTGGATTGTCACAAATTCTGGCCCTAGAAACAGTAACAAAGCTGTTTACTGCTTAGAATCAATGTTTTCTCGGTTTTTTCCTGTTTCGGGACAAAATGGGTAAAAGTTGTCTCTAAACACTCCAAATTCAACCCGAACTTTTATAATTAGTCAAATGCATTGGATTGTCACACATTCTGACCCTAGAAACAGTAACAAAGCGGTTTACTGCTTCAAATCAATGTTTTCTTGGCTTTAGCCAGTTTAGGGACAAAATGGGTAAAAGTGGTGTCTAAACACTCCAAATTCATCCCGAACTCTTATAATTAGTCAAATGCATTGGATTGTCACACATTCTGACCCTAGAAACAGTAACAAAGCGGTTTACTGCTTCAAATCAATGTTTTCTTGGCTTTAGCCAGTTTAGGGACAAAATGGGTAAAAGTGGTGTCTAAACACTCCAAATTCATCCCGAACTCTTATAATTAGTCAAATGCATTGGATTGTCACACATTCTGACCCTAGAAACAGTAACAAAGCGGTTTACTGCTTCAAATCAATGTTTTCTTGGCTTTAGCCAGTTTAGGGACAAAATGGGTAAAAGTGGTGTCTAAACACTCCAAATTCATCCCGAACTCTTATAATTAGTCAAATGCATTGGATTGTCACACATTCTGACCCTAGAAACAGTAACAAAGCGGTTTACTGCTTCAAATCAATGTTTTCTTGGCTTTAGCCAGTTTAGGGACAAAATGGGTAAAAGTGGTGTCTAAACACTCCAAATTCATCCCGAACTCTTATAATTAGTCAAATGCATTGGATTGTCACACATTCTGACCCTAGAAACAGTAACAAAGCGGTTTACTGCTTCAAATCAATGTTTTCTTGGCTTTAGCCAGTTTAGGGACAAAATGGGTATAAGTGGTGTCTAAACACTTGAAATTAATTTTGAACTTTTACAATAAGTCAAATGCATTGGATTGTCACACATTTTGACCCAAGAAACACAAACAAAGCTGTTTACTTCTTCGAATTAATGTTTTTCGGTTTTAGCCTGTTTTGGGGCAAAATGGGTATAATTGTTGTCTAAACACTCTAAATTCATCCTAAACTTTTACAATTAGTCAAATGCATTGGATTGTAACACATTCAGACCCTAGAAATAGTAACAAAGCTTTTTACTGCTTCGAATCAAAGTTTTCTTGGTTTTAGCTTGTTTCGGGACAAAATGGGTATAAGTGGTGTCTAAGCACTTCAAATTCATTCCGAACTCTTACAATAAGTCAAATGCATTGAATTGTCACATATTTTGACCCAAGAAACACAAACAAAGCTGTTTACTTCTTCGGATTAATTTTTTTTTCGGTTTTGTTTTGGGATAAAACGGGTTTAAGTGTTGTCTAAACACTCCAAATTCATCCTGAACTCTTACAATTAGTCAAATGCAATGGAATGTCACACATACTTACCCTAGAAAGAGTAACAAAGCTGTTTACTGCTTAGAATCAATGTTTTCTCGGTTTTAGCCTGTTTCCGGACAAAATGGGTAAAAGTGGTGTCGAAACACTCTAAATATAATCCCAACTCTTATAATTAGTCAAATGCATTGGATTGTTACATATTTTGACCCTAGAAAGAGCAACATAGCTGTTTACTGCTCCGAATCAATGTTTTCTCTCGGTTTTAGCCTGTTTTCTTGGTTTAAGCCTGTTTTGGGATAAAACGGGTTTAAGTGTTCCCTAAACACTCCAAATTCATCCCGAACTCTTATAATTTGTCAAATGCATTGGAATGTCATACATTCTGACCCTATAAACAGTAACAACGCTGTGTACTGCTTAGAATCAATGTTTTCTCGGTTTTAGCCTGTTGCGCGACAAAATGGGTAAAAATGGTGTCTAAACACTCCAAATTCATCCTGAACTCTTATAATTTGTCAAATGCATTGGAATGTCATACATTCTGACCCTATAAACAGTAACAACGCTGTGTACTGCTTAGAATCAATGTTTTCTCTCGGTTTTAGCCTGTTTTCTCGGTTTAAGCCTCTTTTGGATAAAACGGGTTTAAGTGTTGTCTAAACACTCCAAATTCAACCCGAACTCTTATAATTAGTCAAATGCATTGGATTGTTACATATTTTGACCCTAGAAAGAGTAACGTAGCTGTTTACTACTTCGAATCAATGTTTTCTCTCGGTTTTAGCCTGTTTCGTGACAAAATGGGTAAAAATGGTGTCTAAACACTCCAAATTCAACCGAAACTTTTATAATAAGTCAAATGCATTAGATTGTTACATAATATGATCCTAGATAGAGTAACATAGCTGTTTACTGGTTCGAATCAATTTTTACGATCGTTTTAGCCTGTTTTCTCAGTTTAAGCCTGTTTTGGGATAAAGTGGGTTTAAATGTTGTCTAAACACTCCAAATTCATCCCGAACTCTTACAATTAGTAAAATGCATTGGATTTCCTCACATTCTGACCCTATAAACAGTAACAAAGCTGTTTACTGCTTAGAATCAATGTTTTCTTGGTTTTAGCCTGTTTCGGAACAAAATGGCTATAATTGGTGTCTAAACACTCCAAATTCATCCGAACTCTTACAATTAGTCAAATGCTTAGGATTGTCACACATTCTAACCCTAGAAATAGTAACGAAGTTATTTACTGCTTCGAATCAATGTTTTCTCGATTTTAGTCTACTTCGGGACAAAATGGGTAATAGTGGTGTCTAAACACTCCAAATTCATCCGAACTCTTACAATTAGTCAAATGCTTAGGATTGTCACACATTCTAACCCTAGAAATAGTAACGAAGTTATTTACTGCTTCGAATCAATGTTTTCTCGATTTTAGTCTACTTCGGGACAAAATGGGTAATAGTGGTGTCTAAACACTCCAAATTCATCCGAACTCTTACAATTAGTCAAATGCTTAGGATTGTCACACATTCTAACCCTAGAAATAGTAACGAAGTTATTTACTGCTTCGAATCAATGTTTTCTCGATTTTAGTCTACTTCGGGACAAAATGGGTAATAGTGGTGTCTAAACACTCCAAATTCATCCGAACTCTTACAATTAGTCAAATGCTTAGGATTGTCACACATTCTAACCCTAGAAATAGTAACGAAGTTATTTACTGCTTCGAATCAATGTTTTCTCGATTTTAGTCTACTTCGGGACAAAATGGGTAATAGTGGTGTCTAAACACTCCAAATTCATCCGAACTCTTACAATTAGTCAAATGCTTAGGATTGTCACACATTCTAACCCTAGAAATAGTAACGAAGTTATTTACTGCTTCGAATCAATGTTTTCTCGATTTTAGTCTACTTCGGGACAAAATGGGTAATAGTGGTGTCTAAACACTCCAAATTCATCCGAACTCTTACAATTAGTCAAATGCTTAGGATTGTCACACATTCTAACCCTAGAAATAGTAACGAAGTTATTTACTGCTTCGAATCAATGTTTTCTCGATTTTAGTCTACTTCGGGACAAAATGGGTAATAGTGGTGTCTAAACACTCCAAATTCATCCGAACTCTTACAATTAGTCAAATGCTTAGGATTGTCACACATTCTAACCCTAGAAATAGTAACGAAGTTATTTACTGCTTCGAATCAATGTTTTCTCGATTTTAGTCTACTTCGGGACAAAATGGGTAATAGTGGTGTCTAAACACTCCAAATTCATCCGAACTCTTACAATTAGTCAAATGCTTAGGATTGTCACACATTCTAACCCTAGAAATAGTAACGAAGTTATTTACTGCTTCGAATCAATGTTTTCTCGATTTTAGTCTACTTCGGGACAAAATGGGTAATAGTGGTGTCTAAACACTCCAAATTCATCCGAACTCTTACAATTAGTCAAATGCTTAGGATTGTCACACATTCTAACCCTAGAAATAGTAACGAAGTTATTTACTGCTTCGAATCAATGTTTTCTCGATTTTAGTCTACTTCGGGACAAAATGGGTAATAGTGGTGTCTAAACACTCCAAATTCATCCGAACTCTTACAATTAGTCAAATGCTTAGGATTGTCACACATTCTAACCCTAGAAATAGTAACGAAGTTATTTACTGCTTCGAATCAATGTTTTCTCGATTTTAGTCTACTTCGGGACAAAATGGGTAATAGTGGTGTCTAAACACTCCAAATTCATCCGAACTCTTACAATTAGTCAAATGCTTAGGATTGTCACACATTCTAACCCTAGAAATAGTAACGAAGTTATTTACTGCTTCGAATCAATGTTTTCTCGATTTTAGTCTACTTCGGGACAAAATGGGTAATAGTGGTGTCTAAACACTCCAAATTCATCCGAACTCTTACAATTAGTCAAATGCTTAGGATTGTCACACATTCTAACCCTAGAAATAGTAACGAAGTTATTTACTGCTTCGAATCAATGTTTTCTCGATTTTAGTCTACTTCGGGACAAAATGGGTAATAGTGGTGTCTAAACACTCCAAATTCATCCGAACTCTTACAATTAGTCAAATGCTTAGGATTGTCACACATTCTAACCCTAGAAATAGTAACGAAGTTATTTACTGCTTCGAATCAATGTTTTCTCGATTTTAGTCTACTTCGGGACAAAATGGGTAATAGTGGTGTCTAAACACTCCAAATTCATCCGAACTCTTACAATTAGTCAAATGCTTAGGATTGTCACACATTCTAACCCTAGAAATAGTAACGAAGTTATTTACTGCTTCGAATCAATGTTTTCTCGATTTTAGTCTACTTCGGGACAAAATGGGTAATAGTGGTGTCTAAACACTCCAAATTCATCCGAACTCTTACAATTAGTCAAATGCTTAGGATTGTCACACATTCTAACCCTAGAAATAGTAACGAAGTTATTTACTGCTTCGAATCAATGTTTTCTCGATTTTAGTCTACTTCGGGACAAAATGGGTAATAGTGGTGTCTAAACACTCCAAATTCATCCGAACTCTTACAATTAGTCAAATGCTTAGGATTGTCACACATTCTAACCCTAGAAATAGTAACGAAGTTATTTACTGCTTCGAATCAATGTTTTCTCGATTTTAGTCTACTTCGGGACAAAATGGGTAATAGTGGTGTCTAAACACTCCAAATTCATCCGAACTCTTACAATTAGTCAAATGCATTGGATTGTCACACATTCTAACCCTAGAAATAGTAACGAAGTTATTTACTGCTTCGAATCAATGTTTTCTCGATTTTAGTCTACATAGGGACAAAATGGGTAATAGTGGTGTCTAAACACTCCAAATTCATCCGAACTCTTACAATTAGTC
>NC_025694.1:17660393-17660711 GCF_000633955.1 Camelina sativa | reverse complement strand
ACTGCTTCGAATCAATGGTTTCTCTTGGCTTTAGCCTGTTTTATCGCCTTTAGCCTGTTTCAGGCCAAACTAGGTAAAAGTGGTGTCTTAACACCCCAAATTCATCATGAACTCTTACAAATAGTCAAATGCATTGGAATGTCACACATTCTAACCCTAGAAAGAGTAACAACGCTGTTTACTGCTTAGAATCAATGTTTTCTCGGTTTTAGCCTGTTTCGGGACAAAATGGGTAACAGTGGTGTTTACTGCTTCAAATCAATGTTNGGTTTGTTTTCTAGATTTAAGTCTGTTTTGGGATAAAATGAGTTTAAGTGT
>NC_025694.1:17659728-17660293 GCF_000633955.1 Camelina sativa | reverse complement strand
CTATCCTGACAGCCCGCCACTTCCTTCACCCGCTTGTGCTGTGATGTATTATTTAGATAACGGTCTCCATCATCTCAATGGTCTCCTTCCTCTCCAATGTGGAGACAGTTATCAAATAATGTGCAAAAACTGTTATCTTTGGTGGTTGTCCATCAAAGTCCCTGAGATCCTTTAGGGTTTCCAGCAGTGAATTCCAGTTTTACCTTATCAACTCGTGATTCTAAATTCGGTTTATTTTAAAATAATTATTTTCCATTTCTTAGGCAAGTATCTTTTTTCATGTATTAAAGGTCCCTACACTATTTTCCACATTTTAGTATCTCGCCTCATTTATCGGCTGAGTTATAGTAAAGTTATGGCTGAGGTATCACAACAAACAATCTGAAAGCAAACGACTGATTTATACGAATTTATAGCTGAGTTATGGTATTTAATGGAAAACCAAAGGTCTCGTCGACTCATATAACGACTGAGTTATATTGATTTATAAATCCGTAATGGCTGAGATATCGTAATACCGGCTATATTATAAATCCGCAATGTAGAATTTTTATAGACTTATAGT
>NC_025694.1:17632684-17657296 GCF_000633955.1 Camelina sativa | reverse complement strand
CGAAGGGCTAAGGGTTGTGGCTGAGGATAGAGATATCCAGCGTGGGATTGATATTCTCAGTCGTATTGTACCGGCCGATGCTTATGCCACCTTAGCATGTGGGGTACTAAGTATTTGTCAAGGGAATGAGGTTATGGCCGTCCATTACCTCCAGCTGTTTGATGCAAATCATTATCCTCTGATGTCTTCGGATGCCATGGTAACCGGTAATGGTTTTATGTTTGAGTTATCTCATTATAAGACGGCCAGGAAAGAAACAATCTGAAAGGTCTTTACGGCTGAGTTATATGACTTTACGGCTGAGTTATAATAATCTGATATATATGACTTTACGGCTGAGTTATAATATTTACGGGAAAACGAAAGGTCTCGTGACGGCTGAGTTATAGTAAGTTATGGCTGAGGTATCACAAGAAACAACTTGAAAGTAAATGAGTGATATAAATGACTTGACGGCTGAGTTATAATATTTACGGGAAAACGAAAAGTCATGTGACGGCTGAGTTATAGTGAGTTATGGATGAGTTATAGTAAATATATGGCTGAGTTAGTAAAAAAGATTGATAAAACACCACTAACAACAACATTAGTTTGCTTGGAATCCATAACCATTAACAACAACATTATGGAAACATAATCCCATCATACACTATCTCATCCTGCTATCTTAAATAGACCAAACATGATTATATAACCAAAAACTATCACAACTATCATAACCTTCATCCTTGCTTTCAATTCTGATTTTGCATCTTCAACCCTCTCAAATAGCTCCTTCCCAAGCTCCATTTGTAGTTTTTCAGTTTGAACAGAGAAAGACTCTACCTCATCCAACAGTGCCTCATCGACCCACTTGAAGACGTGTTCATCATTCATAAGCTATCAAGGTGATGGAGACAACAATTGGAATAAGAACAGATTCAATATAAACCAACAAGAACAGATTCAACATAACCAAGAACAGACTCTACCTTCTTCGCAGCTGCATACCCACAACGGAAGTATCGTCGACAAGGATTTGACTCCGATTTCGAATTTTTGGCCACGATTGCTTCTCCACACCAACATCTCTTAGGTACGCCAACAAATGTACCTCGTCCTCTCTCTCGGACATTTGATGCACAACTCGAATCTCCAGATACATTGCTCATGATTTACGAGAATTTGATTTTTTAGGGTTTAAGCATTCGACATTTGGGGATTTTCGTTTTGAAGAAGAAAAACATCACTCGGTCAACAATTGAATATTAATATTATTAGGTTAACTTATGGTTTCCCGCCAACAATTTGAATATTAACATTACTAGGTTAACTTATGGTTTCCCGCCAAAATATCGCTTTACGGCTGAGTTATAACCATTACTGGAAAACGAAAGGTCACGTAACGGCTGAGTTATAGTGACTTATGGCTGAGTTATTATCACAAAAAACAATTTGAAAGTAAATGAATGATATATATGATTTGGCGGATGAGTTATCATATTTACGGAAATTCGAAATGTCTCATCGATTCATGTTACGGCTGAGTTATAGTGAGTAAGGCTGAGTTATCAAAAGAAACAATATGAACGTAAATGGCTGATATATATGACTTTACGGCTGAGTTATAATATTTACGGTTAAACGAAAAGTCACGTCGATTCATGTGACGGCAGATTTATAAATCTTTAGTGGCTGATTTATCATAATACCGGCTGAGTTATATTCATATGAAACATTACAAAAAGAAATAAAAATAAAACAAGTTCAGAGTTCATAAAGAAGAAGACACGACATTACAATGGAATTCACTTCTAAAAACCGATTAAGAGGAGGAGGAACCATGAGCTTTTAGTTAATCCCAATCAACAGGAGGAGGAACCACACACAGATCGGCATCGGCCTCCGCAATCTCTCTCATCTCCTCTAACTTCTTGTGCTCTGTCGCTAATTCGACAAGTTCTCCAGCCAAGATTTGATTCAGTTGGTTTAGTTGAGCGTCGATTAGTTCCAGTTGATGCACGAGGACGGTCTTCTCTTCCTTCTTCTTGATATGCTCATCCATCATACGCAGAATTTCTGTGTAGCGATGCTTTGACTCCGCCTCGACTGCGGCCCTTCTCTGAGAAAAGGCTTCGGACACGGCCAATAGTGATTCCTCTTCCCACTCGTGATCTGGGACTCTTGCTGGCGATAATGCTTCGTCTACCTTGCATTTTTTGACGTCTACTGGAACCCTCTCCGTCCATAGCTCGGCTATCAAAATAAAAACAACCTTCACCAACTGATAGGTGCAATGATCGGAAAATATGCAATAGATTGAGAGGGGATGGAGAGGATACTTACATATGCAATGATCGAAGGATATATTGATATTGGTTGTAGAGGAGATTTGTAGGTGCAATATATTGTGAGCGGAGAAGAAGGAAACGATACAATGAGTAAGAAACCGAAACAATACAATTAATTAAGAGAATTTAAAGGAAAAATAATAGGTCCTCAAAATATTGCTTAACCCTAAAAATATTAGTCTATTTATTACCTATCAACTACAAATAGAACCTCGTGACTGAGTTATAATATTCCAGTTTTTAGTCTATTACCTCTCAACTACAAACTAGAAAAAAATTATTTTTTACAACACTATGTCCGCTCCACCCAAGATGCCGGATCTCCCCGACGACGTTTTCATAAAAATCGTTTCCCTTGTTGCAGAATATGGTGCAGATTATGATCGATGGGCCTCACTTGGTTCTATTTTAAGGGCTGGTCATAGGGGGAAAAAAGCAGTATACAGTGATGAAGTTCTAAAGACAGCTGCTATAAATTGGCTTTGTACTGATCCATCAGAAATCAACACATCCAATGCCCTTGATGGTGGCCTCCAAAATGAAGGGCGGCATAGGCCTTTCTTCGTCAAATGCTTTGAGGCCGGCAACCCCATTGCCATTTACTACGAAGGGCTAAGGGTTGTGGCTGAGGATAGAGATATCCAGCGTGGGATTGATATTCTCAGTCGTATTGTACCGGCCGATGGTCATGCCACCTTAGCATGTGGGGTACTAAGTATTTGTCAAGGGAATGAGGATATGGCCATCCATTATCTCCAGCTGTTTGATGCAAATCATTATCCTCTGATGTCTTCGGATGCCATTGTAAGCGGTAATTATTTTCTGGATGATTTATCTCGTTTTGATACGGCCCGGAAAAAGTCATACTCAGCCTCCCATCGCTATCCTGACAGCCCGCCACTCCCTTCACCCACTTGTGCTGTGATGTGTTCCCGTTCTCTCTGCTTCGGAGACTTTGAAATCAAGTGCAAAAACTGTTACCTTTGGTGGTTGTCCCTCAAAGTCTCTAAGATCCTTTAGGGTTTCTAGCAGTGATTTCCAGTTTTACCTTATCAATTTGTGACTCTAATTTCTGTTTATTTTAAAATAATTGTTTTCCATTTCTTCGTATAGTTTCCCATCTTTTTCATGTACTAAACGTCCCTTTTTTCTTCGGCTAATTCTATGTATCCACCTTTCATGCTTCCACATTTTAGTATCTACTCTCACTTTGAGGCTGAGTTATAGTTTTACGGGAACACGAAAGGTCACGTCGATTCATGTGACGGCTGAGTTATAGTGAATAACGGATGAGTTATCAAAATGAACAATCTATATGGCTGAGTTATCAAAAGAAAGGTCGCGTCTATTATTAGGTTAACTTGCCAAATATTTCTTAACGGCTGAGTTATAGTGAGTTATGACTGAGTTATCGAAAGAAACAATATGAAAACAAACGTCTGATTTATACGACTGATCTATATGGCTGAGTTACAGGTCATGTGACGGTTGAGTTATAGAGAATTATGACTGAGTTATCATTATAAAATATTTGAAGAAATGACCTTCGTTTCTAATGATAACTCAGCCATAATTCTCATCGATTCATGTAAGTAATGGCTGAGTTATCAGTAGGAATAATCTGAAAAGGTCTCGTCGATGCGTCTATTACAGGAATAACTTATGGTTTCCCGCCAAAATATTGCTTACCAATAAAATTAGGTTAACTTAACTTAATTTTATTGTTTAGTTTCCCGCCAAAATATTGTTTTACGGCTGAGTTATAGTTTTACGGGAAAGCGAAAGGTCACGTCGATTCATGTCATGTTATCAGTAGGAATAATCTGGAAAGGTCTCGTCGATGCGTCTATTACAGGAATAACTTATGGTTTCCTGCCAAAATATTGTTTAACCCTAAAATTATTAGTCTATTTATTACCTATCAACTACAAATAGAACCTCGTGACTAAGTTATAATATTTCCGTTACTTTAGTCTATTACCTCTCAACTACAAACTAGAAAAAAATTATTTTTTACAACACTATGTCCGCTCCACCCAAGATGCCGGAGCTCCCCGACGACGTTTTCATAAAAATTGTTTCCCTTGCTGCAGAAGATGCTGCAGAAGATCGATGGTCTTCACTTGGTTCTATTTTAAGGGCTGGTCATAGGGGGAACAATGCAGTATACAGTGATGAAGTTCTAAAGACAGCTGCTATAAATTGGCTTTGTACTGATCCATCAGAAATCAACACATCCAATGCCCCTGATGGTGGCCTCCAAAATGAAGGGCGGCACAGGCCTTTCTTCGTCAAATGCTTTGAGGCCGGCAACCCCATTGCCATTTACTTCGAAGGGCTAAGGGTTGTGGCTGAGGATAGAGATATCCAGCGTGGGATTGATATTCTCAGTCGTATTGTACCGGCCGATGGTTATGCCACCTTAGCATGTGGGGTACTAAGTATTTGTCAAGGGAATGAGGATATGGCCGTCCATTACCTCCAGCTGTTTGATGCAAATCATTATCCTCTGAAGTCTTCGGATGCCATTGTAACCGGTAATTATTTTCTGGATGATTTATCTCGTTATAAGACGGCCCGGAAAAACTCATACTCAGCCTCCCATCGCTATCCTGACAGCCCGTCACTCCCTAAACCCGTTTGTGCTGTGATGTGTTGTTTGAATTATGGTTTCCATTCTCTCCGCTATGGAGACTATGAAATCATGTGCGAAAACTGTTACCTTCTGTGGTTGTCCCTCAAAGTCTCGGAGATCCTTTAGGGTTTCCAGCAGTGATTTTTAGTTTTACCTTATCAATTCGTGACTCTAATTTCTGTTTATTTTAAAATAATTGTTTTCCATTTAGTCGTATAGTTTCCCATCTTTTTCATGTATTAAACGTCCCTTTTTTTCTTCGGCTAATTCTATGTATCCACCTTTCATGCTTCCACATTTTAGTATCTACTCTCATGTATTGGCTGAGTTATAGTTTTACGGGAACACGAAAGGTCACGTCGATTCATGTGACGGCTGAGTTATAGTGAATAACGGATGAAATATCAAAATGAACAATCTATATGGCTGAGTTATCAAAAGAAAGGTCGCGTCTATTATTAGGTTAACTTGCCAAAATATTGCTTAACGGCTGAGTTATAGCTTTACGGGAAAACGAAAGATATAGTCGATTCATGTCATGGTTGAGTTATAGTGAGTTATGACTGAGTTATCGAAAAAGACAATATGAAAACAAACGACTGATCTATATGGCTGAGTTATCAAAAGAAATGTTTTTGTAATTATTAGGTTAACTTGCCAAAATATTGCTTAACGGCTGAGTTATAGCTTTACGGGAAAACGAAAGATATAGTCGATTCATGTCATGGTTGAGTTATAGTGAGTTATGACTGAGTTATCGAAAAAGACAATATGAAAACAAACGACTGATCTATATGGCTGAGTTATCAAAAGAAATGTTTTTGTAATTATTAGGTTAACTTGCCAAAATATTGCTTAACGGCTGAGTTATAGCTTTACGGGAAAACGAAAGACGCGTTTCATTAAATGTGTTGCACGGTCTTTTATAGTTATTCTCGGGACACAGCGGAATTTTCGCTGCAGTCTGATTGGTGGACTCAGCGGCGGTTACATCCCATGACTCTATATAAATAGGGATGAAGGTTTGGGGAATAAATCATTCGAACTTCCACCAGCGTAAGAAATAGAAGGATGCCAGCAAGAACTCGATCCGCATTGCTGAGACAGGCCCGGGAAAGGATAGCCGCCGCATCCGGCAATCGGGAGCCGGAAAATCCCATTCCACAGGAGGTAGGAGAGACGTCCCGATCTCGTGAGGTCGCTCCAAACTCAAATACTGTCGACCCTGGTGTGTCTCCCCTTCAGCTAGAACTCCGAGAGTACCGAGCTCGGCGAAAGAGGATGGGCGCGTATATTCGGGCGCTTCGGCTGAAACTTGACCAGCTCCATCGTTTTTACCGTTTAGAGGGAACCATTCTAGTCCTGGAAGACCTTATCGTCGAAGGTTACTTCTTGGCACACTGGCGAATGGTCCGTCTACTTGATGAGCACAAGGCGTGCAAAGAACTGGTCGATCAGATGGATGTACCCGATCTCCAGAAAGGCGATCGCGAACCCCTGAGGGAAACCGCCTTCCCGTTCCTGACGGATGTCTGGGCCTATCGAGCTTGCTTGACTAGGTTAATCCGATACGTCAATTTCCTGGAGTCGTCGGGTCAAGCCTTCTGCGAGCGCCATCTTCTTGAAGGCCCATGTGCCTTTATAGAGGACATGATGTCCAGAGGCTCCAGATTGCCAATCGAAAGGCTAGAGGCCTTACAACGGGTACGAGATTTCTGTCAAATTGCGGTGAACGAACTCGCAGGGGAGGAACCATTGGAGACCGACATATCTGGCCCAGCTCCCGTCCTGAAATCATACCAAACTCATCCTAAATGCATACTAAAACTGTAGATAAAATGGGTAAAATAATGATGTTATCATAATTCATAGATGATTCATATTCTACCAAGTAGACCTAAATTGAATTCGGTATAGTACTTGGCAACTTGGCAAAAACAATACACAAAAGATGTAAAGAATGACACATTCTTGAATAAATAAAAGACAACACTTTTTCAAATGTTATCAAAAAAGTCCACGCCACTTGGATTCAAATAATATTGGCTATGGGGCTTTGAATTTTAATATGGTTTACCCCGGCTCCAAAAGATTAGTTTTTAGGTCTAAGAAACCTTTAGGATCACTTCTGAGTTATCAAAAAAAAAAAAACACTTTTTAAGATGTTAGGAAATGTCTTTTGGGTCAAGCTGCATAAGTGTTGAAAATGGAGGTTCGAAGCAGGAATGACACATCTTTCTGGTTTGAGTAGTTTTCCCGATTAGTCAGTTTCAAGGAATGTGTATAGTGGAATGATATAATGGAATCATAGTGATATAATAGAATGCTAGTGACGGACCCGCACATTCGTGCGGGATTTTTTCTTATTTTTTTTTGTTATCTTTACAGTATTTCATAGTTGAAAGTCTTTTGTAAATTAAAAAATCGATTACCGCATGTATATACTATCAGTTTTTAATATGTTTGAAGTCCATAGACCATACATATATTGTTAATGGTCTTAAGGTTATTGATAACAAAATAATGTAGATGGGCTGTATATTTTTTATTTAACTGGGAAACGTTATTATGGGCAACTCACTAATTTCTTATTCGGACAAACTGAGAAAAGGAAAAAAAAAATAAACAAATGAACAGAAGACAACTATGTTTCGGGGTTACCGAATCGATTTCACTTTGAGCATATGATTCTCGACGATAATAGCTCATTTGCTGAATCGGATCTATTTTGAGCATATGATCTTCAGATAATTATCGCAAAATCCATATCCGTCTGCTGTATCCAGTCTCGTTGTTGTATCGTTTGATTGAGTGAATGGGTAAGGTTTAAGTTAGATCTGTTTTCCAATTTCAGAATAACAATGGATTTTTTTTTCCATTTTTCTTATCTTATTGTTGTGTTTCGTTTGAATATAGTGTTGTTGTGTTTTTAAAAAAACTTGAGACTGGATTTAAGTTGTGTTCATCAATTTCCAACAACTGCGAGAGATTGTTCTTTACGACTTATAGTGTTTTCGAAATTGTGAAATTCCAGTGTTGTTAATTCATTTTGATTCTTTGTTTTAAACAGATTTTAATCAATTCGTCAAACAGGAAAACAATGGGCATCACAAAAGAAGATAAGTCACCGAAACAATTTTAAGATTAACAATCTCTTTTTTTTTTTTTTAAGAACACATCTAATGGTAATTTTGTTATTCGTACAGGATCGACATGGGTTTGGAAGAAGATGATTTATGACTGCAATCGTTTTGGTCTGCAAAATCGGGTGTAAGTTTTGTTTAGCAATTTGCAACTACTGCGAGAGATTGTTCTTAATGTTAAGACTACTGTGAAATTTCAGTCTTGCCATATTTTTTTTTTATTCTTTTTTAACAACAGCGTTATAATCAATTCGGAAAAGAGGAAAAGAAGTGAAGAAGACAATCTGGAAGATAAGTCACCGAATCATTTTTAACATTAACAACCTCTGATTTATTTTTAAAAACACAACTAATTTTATTTTGTTATCAGTATAGGATTGTTCTGGGATTGGAAGAAGATTATTAAACTACAAAATTTGAAATGGTTGGATTGTAAACATCTAAAACTGGTAAGTTAAGGAGTAAAATTGCATATCTATCTCATGATTGAGGTTTAAGTAGAATCTTTAATCTTTATAGTTTCCAATTATAAATGACGAATATGAATATATACATGTAAATTTGGGTAGCTCTCTTATATACTGTTTGAGTTTTAATTTGGATTAGTACCTTCAAGCAGGAAAATCTATACTAAGGTCTTAGCAAATATACATAACTTGTAGCTCTCTCTTGTATCATATAACTTTTTTATGAAAAACATTTTTATTAATGTGGACTTCTGTATCCTTGTCTTATTTTGTATATTTGCAGACGGATTTCTCGGATGATAACTCAATAGTTGAAAGATAGGACTGTACAAATCAAAGAATAAGTGAAACATGATTGTTGCCAGACGACAGGTACTCCTAAAAAACTATTACTCCAATATTAGAGTTAGGCCTGGGCATTTGGGTGTTCGGGTCGGGGTCAGGTTCGGGTAATTTGGGTTCGGGTTTTTCGGGTTTACGAATATAGGATCCGAGCAGGTGTTCATATAATTTCGGGTCGGGGTCAGGTTCGGTTCCTCTCGGGTTCGGGTTATTTGGGTAATGACTTTAAAAAACCTGTAATGTATCCAAAATATATTCGGTTATGGATAGTACCTACTCAAACATATCCAAAGTACCCACAAAAACCTGAAATGTACCCAAAAAACCCGAATAACCCGAAAAACAAATGAAACTGCATAACATGAAATCTTAAACAAATGAAACTGAGCATATCATGTCTCGCAAAACAATTCAAACACATACCATGTCTCGCAAAATAAGCATCCCAACAAAGAAAAGCATGTCTTAAAATCTTAAACATCCCAACAAAGCAAACGAAACTTAAACATCCCAACAAAGAAAAACATGTCTCGCAAAAGCATGTCTAGCTGCTATGAACGGAGAACCCAAAGATGAGACTAACAGCGGAATTAGGTTTTGGAGATCCAATTTGAGAGTTTTGGTTTATAAAAGCCAAAGATTCTTGAAATCGGACAAAAATTGGCAACTTCGACATGTTTATGCAAAGTAAAGAAGATTCACAAGGATTCAAGGAGAGGAGATTAAGGCAAACGGAAATATGGCAATATATGTGATATCATGTATGAATAAATGTGTTCTCGGGTTCAAACAGATATCGTCGGTTCCTCGGGTTCGGTTCGGGTAATACCCGATACCCGTGGGTATTTGGAAACAAAAACCGAGTGGTTATTTATACAGAAACGGGTCGGGTTTTTACAGGTCAGGGTCGGGTCGGTTCCTCGGGTTTGGTTTATTTGTCCAGGCCTAATTAGAGTAATTTAAATGTATAGTTGATTTTATTTTTTAAATTAGTATGGAAAAAAGTTTGAATTATAACCCAGAAGTTGGTTACTTTCAAACTAAAAAAAACCATACTAATTTGTGAATGCAGAATCTTAAATAAAGATAAAAGGAAGTTCAGTGTCGTTTAAAACAAAGTTTTTGTGGTAGACACTTTCTCTTCTACACCATTCCTCTTTGCATATGCTTGTTAAAAATTGAAAACCTGCAGATCAGTATAAGTAAAAAAGTACTTTGAGTACTATATTCGTAAACACACATAAATTTAAATGTTTTGAGTTCTGTAGTATAGATAAAGGTAAGTTTAAAAATTGTTACCTTCACCAAAGTATTTTCTTCTGCCACACTTCTTATCTCAGATTCTGAAAGACTTCTTTGAATACCACATTCATTGTTTTCTTCTCTGGTTTTCCTTCTTTATCCAGAATCAGAACCTTTAATCCTTTTTTAGAAGTTACTCTTGAAACTGCCACATAAAGCTGACCATGTGAAAAACATGGTCTAGGTAAATACAATCCAACATAATCCAAAGACTGTCCTTGACTTTTGTTAATAGTCATTGCAAAAGCTACCACTAAAGGTAACTGTCTTCGACGTATTTTGAAAGGAAGTTTAGTGTCCGAAGGAGTGAGCAATATCCTTGGAATGAGTACTTTGTCGCCGACTCTATCTCTTGTAATGACAATAGCTTCCAAAACAAACTCAGCCATTTGTGTGATCTGCAACCTTGTACCATTCATTAGCCCTCCTCTTGGATCTATATTTCTTAATAGCATTACTGGACAACCTACTTTCAATCGAATTCTATGATTAGGCACTCCTGATACCTTTAGACTATTTAAAAAATCAGGTGTAAGGACTGGATTGTTTTCAAAACGTTTGTCAGTTGGATCTATAGAATCTGAACTTAGGTATGTTCTTTCCTCACCTACATTCAAAAAATAGTCATCACATAAGGATTCCTTACAATCTCGTAACGAAATTACATGTACTCGAAAAAGGAAGTTTTGAAACAGAAAATATTGTAGTTACCTTCTAAAACAACCCTTCCTGTTTTTTTTTTTTTTTTATACCTTAATTTACTAGTGGTCCCATACCCACTAACATCCTAACAACAATCACTAACCGCGGATAACCAAATAAAACAATTCCATTAATCCAATAAAATTCCAACATAAATAATCCAATAACCAATAACACCATAATCCAAACAAGGAAATAACCAAAAGCTAACATCCTACAATGTTCCAATGACTTAATCTAGCAACCTAACAACAGCTAGACCACAATCAATCAAGCCTCTAGAACATCCTCCTCCTTATCGCATTGATTCCACAATCACATTTTGCCTTTACCTGCATTACAAACACAAATTGAGATGCATGAGAATTGTCATAAACACCCAGTGAGGCAATCGTCCCATCTCCTGGGCTATACACACAAGCAACTGAGATTTCAATGTTAATCAACACAAACAACACAACAAACCAGAAAAACAAGTGTCAGACAAGTGAGTGTCGACCGACACTGTCTCAGTGTCGATCGACACCGACTCCGCAGACACGTTCTATTCATCTCCAATTCGTCCAAAGCTCAACCAAAAGCCACAGGAAACTAAACCATGAAGCAACCAAAACAAGCAAGAAAAACACCATAAACAACATAAAACAAGCAAAAAAAAGAAGATTTCAGGCTTAGCTCAACCATGGTCATGCACTCATCTCTTTTGTAGAAAATTCTGACCCAAAAACGATGAATCTAACACCTTAGGAAGCTTCTTCTTCGATCCTAGCAATAGCTCTCCCCTCCACAGCAACAGATCTCACAAAACCAACCAAGATACTCCAAAAACTCTCAAGAACACACTCTCTTATTCTCCTTCTCACACTCTAGGAAAGACAAAAGCTAAGGAGGCTACAAAAATAGGGTTTTCCTTCTCCCAACGTCGACTTCCCCCTTAAATACATCGGTTAGGGATTCCACTTGATCCAAACGGGACTAAATCGACAATTTAAATCAATCCGGTCAAACCGGAATTTGTTGATGTCGATTGACACCCACGCCCAAAACATACTATTTGGTTTGCGGGTATTACAATATCTCTATACTATTAAACTTCCAAACAAAACATAGATGATATATTTTTAAGCTTTTTCCCCTAAAAAGGTTATATGGGATTTATTACCATTCATTGGAAAAAAGCGAACATAGAAATTTGATGTCTAAACTAAAGAAAAGACGATAAAGAAAAGAATGATCATATATTTTGATCAACCCAAGTAAAAAAAAAAAAAAAAAANAGCCCAGAAAATCTCAAGAACGTTTTTCTCTCTTTTCTCTCTTTCTTTTCCACTCAACGACGACCAAAGAGACTTTCTGAAACCCTTCATTCGTCTCAGACACTTAAAACATGAATTAGGGATTTCCTTGAACCAAACCAAACCAATCAGCAATTAAATCAAACCCGACCAAACCGGAAAAACATGGTGTCGATCGATGCCACCAAGGGTGTCGATCGACACCCACACCAAATTTACAAAAATTGGTTCGCGGATGTTACACCTTCTAGCTGGTCAAGCATATAATCATTAATAATCCCAACATCTTCATTGGTCGGACATAAGATTGCTCTTTCTTGAAAGAAGAGTGGATCTTTTTTTTCTTTCAAACACTTAGGATCTCCATAAACTTCCCTGCTTATTACCTGAATAGGATTGTCTGCTTCTGTGATTAAAAACTTGTCATGAATATCTATCATCGCTTCACCGTCATTAGGTTCACCGATCTTTCCATCACCAACTTTAAGTATCCATTCTGAGAAATCCTTAAGCTCTTTAGCATCTGTGGGATTCAAATCCTTTGCAAGAAGCCTCATATTTTTGGTTAATCTCAGAACTTTGCAATGCTCCCAAAGATAAGAAGCATTTAGTGCACTCATACATATCTTAGCTCTTCCAGCATTAGGAATGATTGGTAGCACCTGTCTGAAATCTCCACAAAAAAAAACCACTTTTCCACCGAATGGTCTGTTACCAGCTCCTTTTATAATATCTGAGAGACTTCGATCTAAGGATTCAAAACAGTGTTTGCTCATCATTGGAGCTTCATCCCATATTATCAAAGATGCTTCAGCCATTAGTTGTACTTGATCAGATCCAGGACTCATTGTACATACACTACTTTCATGAGGATTAAGAGGAATACCAAACCTAGAATGTGCTGTCCTTCCACCTGCTAGCAAGAGAGAAGCAATACCACTGGATGCAACATTCAAGACAATTGATCCTCTTGCTCTTAATGCTGATGAAAGAGTCTTATAGAGGAAGGTTTTACCCGTTCCTCCAAAACCATAAACAAATAATACACCACCCATGTCATTATCCACTGCTTCCATGATCTCACCGTATACTTGTTTTTGCTCATCTGTCATTGACTTTATCCATCTATCATGTTTTTCCTTCTGGTCATGACGATTATAGTTTTTCTCATCCACAATCAATACAGTTGTATCATCGAGGAAATCTTCTGGTACTTGAGGCATTGTTGCAAAGGCTTTCAAAGATGTTCCATTGCTTTTTAAAATGCTATCTATATCTTGTAAGGCAAACCTCTGCTTCTCCTCATCAGATAGAGTGAGTTCTAAAATGAAAGAAATAAAAAATCATCACAAACAGATAAGAATATACATCTCTTTTAACCACATTAAGTGTAATGTAAATTTAAAATAATCATAGATTACCCGGTCGTTTAAAGTATATTCTCCTTTCTTTCTCAATATCTTTAGATAGTAGTTCCCAAGTTTTTTCCCAAACAACCTCTGGTTGTGATAAACTAAAAGATTGTAGCATGACAACGAAGAGACGACGTAAGAAGGCTGCCATACTCCAAAAACTTGTTCTTACTATATCGTCAATATACTCCTGATCATTGTCAAGCAATCCAAGAGCAAAACATGCCTCCTTGTAAGTAGGATATACGACACCTTCAACAGTCTTGATGTCATCAAAACATTCTGGATCTGTCTGACTGTTTAGAAGCACTCGTAGATAATATCCATCTTCCATACCAATAGGAACATAGTTTATCCTTCCAATAGCAGTACCTGGTCTCTTCCGGAGATTAAACTTCTTTCTCTTCCCATCGTACGTGAAGAACTCAGGAATTTGTGCATAAGTTTTTGTTTTGGCCAATGAACTAACCTTATTCAATTCAAACCAAGCGAGGAACATAGAATTGGCTAACTCACCTCTATCCAAAACGGTTTGTACTTCATCATCACCCTTGAAATAAATTAGATGCTTCCCTTCTAGATGAAAAGATAACCTTTGAACTGATGTTGATCTGTAAGTTATTGGATTTTTCAAAATTCTCCAACCTGCTTCGCAAGCTGATACATACCTGCGATTTAAATTTGAATTAGATGTTGATCTATAATCTGACAACCAAGTAATAACATAAATAAATGTTATATGATGTTTAAACGTAAGAACAAAATTTATCTATAACAGCTGGTACCTGCAATCGAAAAAATCTTTTATCTCATCAACACCACTGCTACCATCAGAATTTGTAACCGAACTATCCTTCATAACTTTGTTTCCCGCCGAACTTTCTGTGACTCCTTTTTTTTGACGATGGCTCCACAACAACAGCAACCCGATCCTGTCCTTTCGTAATATACTTGAATAAGTACTTGATGGAACCTGTTTGGTTACACCACTCGACATTAATGTGTGCCCGGTACCGTAAAAACAATACTTTGTTATATGGTATTACATATCGATTGTCACACTTAAAACCATTCTTCTCAACAAAATGCTTTGATTTTCTTCTTCTATAAACTGGAAAACCTTCTTTATCAACTGTTGTGTGATCTATGTGCTTCTTGGGGAAAAACTTTGAACATTTCCCTTCTTCCATACATGGTGAATTCATGTTGAGAGATCCACATGGGCCGTGAATCATCATATCCTTAACCATCTCATACAGTTCAGGTTCCTTATTCTTGTCTGGGATTTCAGCGGATATCATCTTGTCAATGTCTTCAGCTTTTGGCAGTTTTGAATCTGGGTGCATCCACAATAAAATGTGGGCATGGGGAAGTCCTCTCTTCTGGAACCCGATTGTATACATAGCTGAAATGGATTTAGAGCAAAACATATTAAACAAATATCTTGACCAACACAAATCACTTGCAAAACAAAGTACTAAATCTTTTTTTAGCTTCTATCGTTACTAAACAAATTTGAAAGACAAAACTTACATGACAATATCCGGCCTAAAATATGTTTCTTTTTTAGATCATCCATTAGAGAGTTGAGCTTCATCTTGAACACTCTACTTATAATCTCTGGCCTATCATCAATGTTCAAATTTCTTGCTGAACAAAACCGTACCAGCTCCGGCCATTTTGGGTTGCAAGTGAAGGTGATAAACAAATCTGGGAATCCATAGTACTTACATATTGCCATTGCATCTAGATACATATTCCTCATATATCTAGGTCCACCAACAAAGGAAGCTGGCAAGTAACATTTAGTTCCTTGAGCATTCAGATCTGTGTTGCCTTGATTAGCAGCATCCTTGACTGTATCATAATTAGCAGCCCTCAAACTTGACTGATTCAGCTTGAGATAAGTTAATCTGTTTGTTTCGATAGTGGTGTAAGCGTCTACTAAGAATTGTTGGTACAATCTCTTGGACATTAGCAGATTATGTGATTCGTTCTTCCTTTCCTGTATGCGGAATGCAAACCATTGACGCATGCTGATACACTTCCTCTCTTTCTCTGTATCTGGATTCTTTTTCTTATTTTTACCACCACCTGGCCCTTTTAGTATTCCTGGTCTGTAACCATCCTCACCTTTTGGAAACAACAAAGGATATTGAAGAGCGAGATACGACGGATGTATTTCACTAATTCTCTGTAATTCCCCTGATTTTTCTTCAACAACAATGTCACGAGTAGGCATCTCTACATGAAAATCCCCAGGAATCAATGCAGCAACCTCTGATGCAGTGGGAACTGCGTATGTTCGTCCATCTTTTAAACGATCACTTACTATTCTCATGTGAAAGCTTTCTTCAGGATTAGTATCTAACCGCTCTTTCGCTGATCTGAAGTTTTCAACATATGGGTTGACATCATCTAACATCTTGATTATAGCTGCAATTACTTCTGGCCTCAACTTTTCTTTTTTTTTATATTTTCTTCCATTCTTAGATTTGCTGAAATAAGAAAACCGTATATTAGAAAAGGAAAACAACTTGCTTAGATATCGTTTTTTGTATAGTAGGTCAAAATTCAATTAACATACCTTAAAATACCAGCTCTGTTTTGCACCTCATTCTCTGTATCTACGATATACAGTTGTGAAAACTTTGGAAAATCACCATTGATAGGTTTCAAACTACCAAGTAGATGGTAATTCTCTCCTTGTATCTGAAACATATTTGGACCTCGTCCTTTAACAACAGAGTTTTCGCAACACCCACCTAGTGAAGTAAACGAAAAAATCATGTTGTATGCTCTGACATTTTCCCTGAAATGCCTACTCAATTCATCATTGTTTGTTAGGAGAGCCAATAACAACTCAGGCTGATTGTGTAGTAAAGGCAACTTTACAGCTCCTTGTAAACAACATTGGGTAAATGTACGATTCTTATCCCTCCTGTTTCTGTTAATACGCTCCCCATACCACATGATAGCATCACAATATGAACATGAGTACGTAGGGTCACCATGATCAAGATACTCTACAGGGTTTAATTTCAATTAAAATTGGTTGTTTGTAGTTTGAAAATTCATTGGGTAAAGTTCAAGTTGGATATCATACCTGTAACTTTTTTTCTAGCTTTAGTTCTCGCCGTCTTTTTAGTTTTGCACTCAAAAGCTTTCGTGATACTTTCATCTAACATGTCTAATATTTGATACCCTTTCAGGACATCGCCAGGGATATCCTGAAGTTCACCATCATCTCCTGAAGCTTCTGACTCAGTATCTTCAGAACTGCTGGTGCATTGGTATGTTTGTTGATCTTTACATCCATTTCCTTATATGTTTTAATCATGATCATTAGAGGTAATGGGTAATAACACTCCCGTAAAATAATAAATATATGGAATTAATGATTCAGGTTGAGATCTAACCTGTGAATTATGACCCTAAGATATCCACATTGGTTGTTTGGCAAGAGTTAGATACACAACCTTGGTTGTTTTTTGCTGGTTCTACTGTTGTTGGATCATTGGGTTTCTTTTGCCTTGCAAGAAATTTCGCAAGCCTTAAAGTTGTTCTGGGTCTTGTAAGTATTACTCCTTTTGATGCTATTATCGAGGCTGATTTGTTTTTAAAAAAACAATAATTAAAGTGATAACATTAGCTTCTCGACATATTTATCATCAGCTTCTATAAAAAACAATTATCATCTTTTATCTTGTTACCTTGTTTGCTATTAACAGATGGAGGACTAATATTTGACCACCTATTGCTGGATTGTCTTTGTTTTGTAGGTGGTGTATCTTCAACAATTTCTGACTGATACGTCAAAGATGTGTCACTCTGTGATTTCTGGAATGATGCAAAGCCATTGCTCTCATTTGTTCCTGATTGAAAGCAGCCAAAATGGTAATTGAAGACTTTTTTAAAGTTAACAATTGTAATCAGTATCCACAATGATATTATTAACATAAGCAAACCTTGATTAGATATTCCAGATTGAAGATGCAAATCTTCAAATCGTTGGTTTGTTGGTTTCCTCTTGCTTGACGATGCACGCAGGTCAGGATTAGACTGCTCAGTTAGGTTTGTAATGTCATATAATACTCTTCTTGGTTTGCCTTTGAATCGATTAGTATAACCTGTTTGTAAGAAAAGATAGATTTCAACATATAATTATTTGTATCAGAGGAATCATATAAAGAATATGGTTTTGTTTCAAACTATATAACATGCTTTGGTCTTGAGAAGGAAGCGGACGTTCTTCAAGATTTGCAACACAATGACTATTATCAGGTTTGTACTTTAAACTTTCGAAAAGTCTTTTGAAAACTGCTTAAACTTTAATAACATCTCCATGATTCCTCTGAATGTTTGGATTGAGGTTTTCGTCATTGGTTGGAGCCCTCTTTGGCTTCCCATTAGTGAGTTTTGGGACTTTTGGGGATTCAAGAGGTATAGTATTTTTCCTCTTCTTCATTTTTCAATCTGAGACAAACTGAATTCTGTGTACTTAGTAATTTACACATAAGCTAAAACATATGGTGCACGAAGTAATGTAATCTAAACAATAATTGAAAGCAAAACAAATTAGTTGTTCTATTTTTATTTATGGTCACAGCTGATTTGATTTTCTTTCCAAAATGGTAATCTTAACTTACTGAATCAAAATTTAATCCATGATTTACGCACCTGTTTGATTGTTTTCCTTTGTTTACCTTCAAGGATAGTTATCTCAAATAAACATTCTCACAAGTTCCCAGTTGTAGGTATTAGGCCTGGGCATTCGGGTACCCGTTCGGGTTCGGTTCGGATATTTCGGGTTTTCGGGTTTTTGGGTTTAGAGGTATAGGACCCGTTCGGGTATTTTTAGATTTCGGGTTCGGATCGGGTTCGGTTCGGGTATTTCGGGTTTGGATTCAGATTACCCGAAGTTCACAAAACTCAAAATTTTAGTATCTAAGTTAGTCTAAATTATTCAATAATACGCAATATATCTAAAAATTTAGAGTATTTTCTACCCAAATTTACTACTCCCTCCGTTTCAAAATATAGGATGTTTTAAGCAAAGCATGCAGATTAAGAAATCTTCACTTTTAACAAGTTCAACTAATCAGAAACAATACTGCATAATATAAAATACTAAACTAATCTAAAATTTGCATTGAAATTTGAAAACATCCTATATTATGAAACAACAAACTTCTCCAAAACATCTTATATTTTGAAACGGAGGGAGTAATAAACAGTTTAAATACTTCAAACTGTCGAAAATATCTAAAAATCTGAATATTTTGAACACTTATATTATTAAAATTATAAATATTACTAACATATTACTACTATATATTAATAATGTTGGTATATTCGGATACCTGTTCGGATTTCGATTCGGATCGGGTTCGGATTTGGGTTTTCGGATTTAAAGATTTATAACCCGTTCGGGTATTTTACAATTTTGGATACGGATTCGGATCAGGTTTTTTGGATCGGGTTCGGATCGGATATTCGGATCCGGGTATTTTGCCCAGGCCTAGTAGGTATGTCATTTTCTTAGTTAACACTTAATCTTCTGATATGTTCATCGCTATAGTAAGTCAGTCTGATATTGATATTGAAATGTTTAGTAGTGGCCTCCATTTATTCATTTTAACAGCTTGAGTAGTTGCGTTAAACAAACAGAGTAAGGATCGATCTAAATATTCTGACCGGTTTTGTTTGTTTCTCTGTAGGGGTACCACTTTTTTTTATTGCAATGGATTTTGATTCAGTCCATGATTGTAAAAGGGTGTCAGGTTTGTTAGCAGACCTTTACTCTTTACTCTTTTTTATAGTCTTATACCTATTTATTAATTTTGCAAAAAGAAATAGTTAATAATAAATATTATTAAAATTTAACCGAAACAATGAAAAGAACAAATCCAAAGTATGGAAAAAAGTTTCAAATCTAACCTATTCTGATAGGATAGGCCAGGTCAAAACATAAAAAAAACATACTAATTTATTGAAAATGAATCAAAATAAACCTTCTACCCTACACGACCATAAGATGCTTCTTAACCCTCATTTGCTTCATTTGTTGGAGCTTTTACACCAGCCTCATCAATGGCTTCTTTGATTGATGGTAGACATATCTTTTTAGATGTTGAGGAGTGTGCAGAAGCATCTTCAGTAGCTTCTTCTTTACGTTTCGATGAAGGTGTAGTGACAGATGTCCCAGTGTCATTACCATGAGATAGACAATCTTGATCCTACAATTTACAAAAGCACATCATAAAATATATTTAATATTCGTTCTAACTCAGAATCCAAAATTTAGTTGCCTTAGTTTATTACCTGTTCTTCAATAGATATCATATCTCTAGGATCAGTAGGTGATTCTGAATCTTCAATATTGTCAACATGAGTAGAACTATCACCCATTTCAATGTAAGAAACTTTGTAAGTCTCTTTGCCATTCACAATGTTTGCAGTTTCTACTGAAGCAAAAAACATAAAAGTTTTGCCCACCAATGATTGCAAAGCACCCGACACTTTGGTAGGATCTTGTATCTGAAATGTTTTGATGGTTATTATAATCTATACCTAAAAGAAGATTCATCATGTCATGCTAAATTAAGTTATCGATTTAAATAGGGTTTCCTTAGTATACCTCATCATAATTTCCTCCGAAAACATCTGTTGCAGTTTGGTTGACCAATTTGAGAGCATTGTGGTCAAATAGGATAAACTTAGTTTCACCAGTGCTATCCATCACATCAAGAACCAACTTGTACCTATTTTTTACCACACCAAAGAATAACATATGTTTCACTAAACTAATGACATGGAAATTAAATATACTGACAATGAATATTATAACTTTGATAACGAATTACCTGCAGTTCACCTTCGTCACATCCTGATTGCAACCCTTACATTCAAACAAAGGTTTTTTTGTTTTGCTCACAATTTCGTTCTCCTTTTTTGGTATCAAGAGACATGTTCCCTTGTATTTCACACAAGTAAAGTAATACCAGCCGAATTCCAAATCGATATGATAGATAGCACACACCAGCTTAAACTTCCCTTCCTATGATACAAAAAAACCTAAATGAATACCACCATGTATCGCATGAAGGAATAAAACTGTAGAGGATATTTAAAAAAACATTTTATAATATACCATCGTTGCTTCGAGGAGGTCTAAGACAGTGCTTCGAGGGAATTGGTTGATATAATCATCCTTGTCATTGTTTTGCTTTAAAAACTTTTTTTTCACAGAAAGTAAGTTTGAGATCATCTTTGGGCAACCTGCAACAAATGTTTTTTACTATAATTGAAATATTTAATAGAAATAATATTCAAATCATATAGGTATAAGGGTTCTTACTTAGACACAAAATCAAACACATCAGGGTAGTCTGGATTGATTAGCATCAACGACATTTCGTATGCATTTGAAATTGTCCTTGTACCTATATAAAAGTAAGAAGACGGAAATTTGTTTATCTACAACGTTGGACAAACACGACTGCTATGTAATATTAGTAATTTAAACACGCACCATTGTATGAGTTGATCTTTGCAAGACGGATCAAACATATCACCATAGAATCATTTGCATCATGGCATGCTGTCCAAATGTTATCAGCAAACTTTCCCCAAAGAGTGCATGATAAGCGCTCGTCACTGCATAACAACATGTTGCCAATATTTAGTGTTTTGAAATTGTGTAGATAAACGATAAAGCAATTCATATTACTAATATTACCTAGCATCACGGAGCTCAACCTCTACTCTTTTCTTTGGCTTGTCGTTGATCTCGCACGTCTTCATGTCACCTATAGAAACCACCTGTCCAACAACATCTAATATACATATCCAAATTAATCTATTATCATTTTTATAGAAATTTATCATATACCACTTCTTATAAAATAGGTACCTATCAAGATGTTGTCATTCAGACCATCTTCTGCAAGAATATCTGAATATGTAGCGAGATCCAAGAAATAGTCTGGTGCATAAGGAGGGCACCGGGTCATGATAGTGGAGTTCATGATCGTCATCTTGTAAGGATGACTGGTTGCCCTAAATTTCCCAGAAGATCTTGTTAGCTGAAAGTTTTCGATGGTTCTCCATTCGCCAAAGACAATATGTCTTTGGATCTTGTTCAGTTGCTGCTTTTTCACTGTGGCATGGATCAGAGTACCCTAACAGAAAAAAAAATGTATACTATTAAGATGAGGATTATCACATATTAGAAAACAAAGCGTGTAAGTAGAATAAGAAAAACTTACATTGATGTCAGCCAATATCATCTCCATTGTTTCACCACTGTAAGTTGTGTATTGCTTCCAGTTGTGTACAATTTTGACTTTGACCCTCCATGTTGTTTTGAAGGGTTTGATATCGGACAGAGGAGTTGTACCATCATTGCCGGCTATTTGCGATTGCTTGGTGAGTTTTTGAATACTATTATGCTTGATGTGTCTGGAATCCAATGACGTCTAATAGGGTTTTTATATTAGTAATATAGGTGAGTTGTTGAGATCGTAGTAATTATAAAATATATTTTCAGTTATTGTATTCCAATAACTTAAAGATTGTGTTTGATAGAAAATGATTTTAGAAGTGATTATCGATATGATAAATTGTAGATTTGGATAGTTTTTATAATGATTAAGTCAATATCATTAAATTAATTATGATTTTGGTAGATTTTCAGTTATTGTTTTCGTTTAATAGTAATATTCGGATTGATATATAATGATATTGAGAAGATTCTGCGAATATCCATTGTTATATTTGTTCTCAGTATTAAAGATTTCGAGAATATGAAAATGATAAACTCCGTTTTGGATAGTTTTTATGATGTAGAATGATTTTGAGAAGATTTTGCGAATATCCATTGCTATATTTGTTCTGAGTATTTAAAATTTTGAGAATATGGAAATGTTAAAGTCAGATTTGGATTGTTTTTATGATATACCATTTATGTCGGATACTAAATTAGTTATGAGATAGGTTTGTTATTCAAATACTTCCAGGATTGCTTAGCTATTTATGGATTTTGTTATATTTCTTTCCTAATTATATTATGATTTGTTTTATAGGTATAGATGAGATAATCTGTTTGGAAACGTGGAAAGCTTATTGAAGATCCGAATAGTGTTATACTTTGATAGTAGAACCAACAGAAGGTCCGCGTCTTTTTGCTTTATTTTTTTACGAAATTGTCCCTTTTTTTTCTTCTTCTTGATTTCTGTTAAGCGTAGTGGTATTTCATGTCATGTAAAGAAATATTTTTTTTTTTATACCTAAGTGTGCCTCCCAATTAATAGTATAGATGTATAATGGGAGTTAATAACATGCAAAAGTTCATGATGCTGCCTCGGGGCAGATAAAGGCATTTACATCACGCCCCAATATATAAAGGATTTTTAAGGTTTCCAAATCTTAAGAACACGGTGTATCACAAAAGTTTTGAGGGACATTTTATTCATGAATAAACACTGGTTTGATTTTTCTGTTTTGATTCTTTAACATACATAATAAAATGTATTCTTTTTAAAAATGATAAATCTTTATTTTTTTTTTTTATTTACGTCTTTCTTTTAAAACGGTTGAAACCTTTTTCAGTACTTCTAAATCTTCATTAACTTAACATATACTAATTTTCTTTATAGTAACTTTGTTTATGAATTATGATTGTGATGATTTGATATATTATTTTTAAAAAAAACTTTAAAATCTAGATTATGAGCATTTGGTGAAATAGTTTATTAGAACATAAAAAAAAGACTATGCTTTAGTTTTTTAGACTATTATTTTATTTTTAGTTATTTATATCATTTTAAAATTATTTTATATTTATTTTATTTTAGAAAAAAGCCTCCCATTTTAATTTTGCCTTAAGTTAGGATTAGTCTGGGCACGGCAAGACGAACTCGTGGGACACCTCTGCCAGTTCCAAAAGTTTTATTTGTTATTTTTTTGTTCTCGTCAAACGTGAGCATATCTTAATGATGTATTTCTGATCAAGTAAATAGTATATTTTCATTTTTTTTTTAATGAAGCCCTAGATTCCCGCTCGACAACATAAGATGTAACATGTTCTTTTATAGTCTTAACTCTTAAGTATTTTTCAAAATATTCATTTCTGTCCACTTTAGTAGCTGAACATTATGTCACTATCCTTTAAATTATTTTATTTTTGTTACCGTTTTCTTTCAAATATTTTTATTCATCTTCCAACTTTCCTAAAGGGGCAACATTTGGAAATTACAACGCAAAGCAGAGATGGAAAGATGAAGGAAAATACAAATAAGGAATATAGAAACTCTTGTCAATGAAAAAACAACTATTATTAACTTAATGTCATAAATTACTAAACTTTTCATAAATTAAAGCTAAAAGTTTTTGGGACTTAAATCCCGCATCCGCAGTTAGATTTGGAGAAAACTCTGTAAATTGTGTCTCTTAGTAAGACTCTTCCCCAGAGAGTGCATGATAAGCGCTCGTCACTGCATAACAACATGTTGCCAATATTTAGTGTTTTGAAATTGTGTAGATAAACGATAAAGCAATTCATATTACTAATATTACCTAGCATCACGGAGCTCAACCTCTACTCTTTTCTTTGGCTTGTCGTTGATCTCGCACGTCTTCATGTCACCTATAGAAACCACCTGTCCAACAACATCTAATATACATATCCAAATTAATCTATTATCATTTTTATAGAAATTTATCATATACCACTTCTTATAAAATAGGTACCTATCAAGATGTTGTCATTCAGACCATCTTCTGCAAGAATATCTGAATATGTAGCAAGATCCAAGAAATAGTCTGGTGACAAAGGAGGGCACCGGGTCATGATAGTGGAGTTCATGATCGTCATCTTGTAAGGATGACTGGTTGCCCTAAATTTCCCAGAAGATCTTGTTAGCTGAAAGTTTTCGATGGTTCTCCATTCGCCAAAGACAATATGTCTTTGGATCTTGTTCAG
>NC_025694.1:17617600-17632153 GCF_000633955.1 Camelina sativa | reverse complement strand
TTTTAAAAAAAACTTTAAAATCTAGATTATGAGCATTTGGTGAAATAGTTTATTAGAACATAAAAAAAAGACTATGCTTTAGTTTTTTAGACTATTATTTTATTTTTAGTTATTTATATCATTTTAAAATTATTTTATATTTATTTTATTTTAGAAAAAAGCCTCCCATTTTAATTTTGCCTTAAGTTAGGATTAGTCTGGGCACGGCAAGACGAACTCGTGGGACACCTCTGCCAGTTCCAAAAGTTTTATTTGTTATTTTTTTGTTCTCGTCAAACGTGAGCATATCTTAATGATGTATTTCTGATCAAGTAAATAGTATATTTTCATTTTTTTTTTAATGAAGCCCTAGATTCCCGCTCGACAACATAAGATGTAACATGTTCTTTTATAGTCTTAACTCTTAAGTATTTTTCAAAATATTCATTTCTGTCCACTTTAGTAGCTGAACATTATGTCACTATCCTTTAAATTATTTTATTTTTGTTACCGTTTTCTTTCAAATATTTTTATTCATCTTCCAACTTTCCTAAAGGGGCAACATTTGGAAATTACAACGCAAAGCAGAGATGGAAAGATGAAGGAAAATACAAATAAGGAATATAGAAACTCTTGTCAATGAAAAAACAACTATTATTAACTTAATGTCATAAATTACTAAACTTTTCATAAATTAAAGCTAAAAGTTTTTGGGACTTAAATCCCGCATCCGCAGTTAGATTTGGAGAAAACTCTGTAAATTGTGTCTCTTAGTAAGACTCTTCCCCAGAGAGTGCATGATAAGCGCTCGTCACTGCATAACAACATGTTGCCAATATTTAGTGTTTTGAAATTGTGTAGATAAACGATAAAGCAATTCATATTACTAATATTACCTAGCATCACGGAGCTCAACCTCTACTCTTTTCTTTGGCTTGTCGTTGATCTCGCACGTCTTCATGTCACCTATAGAAACCACCTGTCCAACAACATCTAATATACATATCCAAATTAATCTATTATCATTTTTATAGAAATTTATCATATACCACTTCTTATAAAATAGGTACCTATCAAGATGTTGTCATTCAGACCATCTTCTGCAAGAATATCTGAATATGTAGCAAGATCCAAGAAATAGTCTGGTGACAAAGGAGGGCACCGGGTCATGATAGTGGAGTTCATGATCGTCATCTTGTAAGGATGACTGGTTGCCCTAAATTTCCCAGAAGATCTTGTTAGCTGAAAGTTTTCGATGGTTCTCCATTCGCCAAAGACAATATGTCTTTGGATCTTGTTCAGTTGCTGCTTTTTCACTGTGGCATGGATCAGAGTACCCTAACAGAAAAAAAAATGTATACTATTAAGATGAGGATTATCACATATTAGAAAACAAAGCGTGTAAGTAGAATAAGAAAAACTTACATTGATGTCAGCCAATATCATCTCCATTGTTTCACCACTGTAAGTTGTGTATTGCTTCCAGTTGTGTACAATTTTGACTTTGACCCTCCATGTTGTTTTGAAGGGTTTGATATCGGACAGAGGAGTTGTACCATCATTGCCGGCTATTTGCGATTGCTTGGTGAGTTTTTGAATACTATTATGCTTGATGTGTCTGGAATCCAATGACGTCTAATAGGGTTTTTATATTAGTAATATAGGTGAGTTGTTGAGATCGTAGTAATTATAAAATATATTTTCAGTTATTGTATTCCAATAACTTAAAGATTGTGTTTGATAGAAAATGATTTTAGAAGTGATTATCGATATGATAAATTGTAGATTTGGATAGTTTTTATAATGATTAAGTCAATATCATTAAATTAATTATGATTTTGGTAGATTTTCAGTTATTGTTTTCGTTTAATAGTAATATTCGGATTGATATATAATGATATTGAGAAGATTCTGCGAATATCCATTGTTATATTTGTTCTCAGTATTAAAGATTTCGAGAATATGAAAATGATAAACTCCGTTTTGGATAGTTTTTATGATGTAGAATGATTTTGAGAAGATTTTGCGAATATCCATTGCTATATTTGTTCTGAGTATTTAAAATTTTGAGAATATGGAAATGTTAAAGTCAGATTTGGATTGTTTTTATGATATACCATTTATGTCGGATACTAAATTAGTTATGAGATAGGTTTGTTATTCAAATACTTCCAGGATTGCTTAGCTATTTATGGATTTTGTTATATTTCTTTCCTAATTATATTATGATTTGTTTTATAGGTATAGATGAGATAATCTGTTTGGAAACGTGGAAAGCTTATTGAAGATCCGAATAGTGTTATACTTTGATAGTAGAACCAACAGAAGGTCCGCGTCTTTTTGCTTTATTTTTTTACGAAATTGTCCCTTTTTTTTCTTCTTCTTGATTTCTGTTAAGCGTAGTGGTATTTCATGTCATGTAAAGAAATATTTTTTTTTTTATACCTAAGTGTGCCTCCCAATTAATAGTATAGATGTATAATGGGAGTTAATAACATGCAAAAGTTCATGATGCTGCCTCGGGGCAGATAAAGGCATTTACATCACGCCCCAATATATAAAGGATTTTTAAGGTTTCCAAATCTTAAGAACACGGTGTATCACAAAAGTTTTGAGGGACATTTTATTCATGAATAAACACTGGTTTGATTTTTCTGTTTTGATTCTTTAACATACATAATAAAATGTATTCTTTTTAAAAATGATAAATCTTTATTTTTTTTTTTTATTTACGTCTTTCTTTTAAAACGGTTGAAACCTTTTTCAGTACTTCTAAATCTTCATTAACTTAACATATACTAATTTTCTTTATAGTAACTTTGTTTATGAATTATGATTGTGATGATTTGATATATTATTTTTAAAAAAAACTTTAAAATCTAGATTATGAGCATTTGGTGAAATAGTTTATTAGAACATAAAAAAAAGACTATGCTTTAGTTTTTTAGACTATTATTTTATTTTTAGTTATTTATATCATTTTAAAATTATTTTATATTTATTTTATTTTAGAAAAAAGCCTCCCATTTTAATTTTGCCTTAAGTTAGGATTAGTCTGGGCACGGCAAGACGAACTCGTGGGACACCTCTGCCAGTTCCAAAAGTTTTATTTGTTATTTTTTTGTTCTCGTCAAACGTGAGCATATCTTAATGATGTATTTCTGATCAAGTAAATAGTATATTTTCATTTTTTTTTTAATGAAGCCCTAGATTCCCGCTCGACAACATAAGATGTAACATGTTCTTTTATAGTCTTAACTCTTAAGTATTTTTCAAAATATTCATTTCTGTCCACTTTAGTAGCTGAACATTATGTCACTATCCTTTAAATTATTTTATTTTTGTTACCGTTTTCTTTCAAATATTTTTATTCATCTTCCAACTTTCCTAAAGGGGCAACATTTGGAAATTACAACGCAAAGCAGAGATGGAAAGATGAAGGAAAATACAAATAAGGAATATAGAAACTCTTGTCAATGAAAAAACAACTATTATTAACTTAATGTCATAAATTACTAAACTTTTCATAAATTAAAGCTAAAAGTTTTTGGGACTTAAATCCCGCATCCGCAGTTAGATTTGGAGAAAACTCTGTAAATTGTGTCTCTTAGTAAGACTCTTCCCCAGAGAGTGCATGATAAGCGCTCGTCACTGCATAACAACATGTTGCCAATATTTAGTGTTTTGAAATTGTGTAGATAAACGATAAAGCAATTCATATTACTAATATTACCTAGCATCACGGAGCTCAACCTCTACTCTTTTCTTTGGCTTGTCGTTGATCTCGCACGTCTTCATGTCACCTATAGAAACCACCTGTCCAACAACATCTAATATACATATCCAAATTAATCTATTATCATTTTTATAGAAATTTATCATATACCACTTCTTATAAAATAGGTACCTATCAAGATGTTGTCATTCAGACCATCTTCTGCAAGAATATCTGAATATGTAGCAAGATCCAAGAAATAGTCTGGTGACAAAGGAGGGCACCGGGTCATGATAGTGGAGTTCATGATCGTCATCTTGTAAGGATGACTGGTTGCCCTAAATTTCCCAGAAGATCTTGTTAGCTGAAAGTTTTCGATGGTTCTCCATTCGCCAAAGACAATATGTCTTTGGATCTTGTTCAGTTGCTGCTTTTTCACTGTGGCATGGATCAGAGTACCCTAACAGAAAAAAAAATGTATACTATTAAGATGAGGATTATCACATATTAGAAAACAAAGCGTGTAAGTAGAATAAGAAAAACTTACATTGATGTCAGCCAATATCATCTCCATTGTTTCACCACTGTAAGTTGTGTATTGCTTCCAGTTGTGTACAATTTTGACTTTGACCCTCCATGTTGTTTTGAAGGGTTTGATATCGGACAGAGGAGTTGTACCATCATTGCCGGCTATTTGCGATTGCTTGGTGAGTTTTTGAATACTATTATGCTTGATGTGTCTGGAATCCAATGACGTCTAATAGGGTTTTTATATTAGTAATATAGGTGAGTTGTTGAGATCGTAGTAATTATAAAATATATTTTCAGTTATTGTATTCCAATAACTTAAAGATTGTGTTTGATAGAAAATGATTTTAGAAGTGATTATCGATATGATAAATTGTAGATTTGGATAGTTTTTATAATGATTAAGTCAATATCATTAAATTAATTATGATTTTGGTAGATTTTCAGTTATTGTTTTCGTTTAATAGTAATATTCGGATTGATATATAATGATATTGAGAAGATTCTGCGAATATCCATTGTTATATTTGTTCTCAGTATTAAAGATTTCGAGAATATGAAAATGATAAACTCCGTTTTGGATAGTTTTTATGATGTAGAATGATTTTGAGAAGATTTTGCGAATATCCATTGCTATATTTGTTCTGAGTATTTAAAATTTTGAGAATATGGAAATGTTAAAGTCAGATTTGGATTGTTTTTATGATATACCATTTATGTCGGATACTAAATTAGTTATGAGATAGGTTTGTTATTCAAATACTTCCAGGATTGCTTAGCTATTTATGGATTTTGTTATATTTCTTTCCTAATTATATTATGATTTGTTTTATAGGTATAGATGAGATAATCTGTTTGGAAACGTGGAAAGCTTATTGAAGATCCGAATAGTGTTATACTTTGATAGTAGAACCAACAGAAGGTCCGCGTCTTTTTGCTTTATTTTTTTACGAAATTGTCCCTTTTTTTCTCTTCTTCTTGATTTCTGTTAAGCGTAGTGGTATTTCATGTCATGTAAAGAAATATTTTTTTTTTTATACCTAAGTGTGCCTCCCAATTAATAGTATAGATGTATAATGGGAGTTAATAACATGCAAAAGTTCATGATGCTGCCTCGGGGCAGATAAAGGCATTTACATCACGCCCCAATATATAAAGGATTTTTAAGGTTTCCAAATCTTAAGAACACGGTGTATCACAAAAGTTTTGAGGGACATTTTATTCATGAATAAACACTGGTTTGATTTTTCTGTTTTGATTCTTTAACATACATAATAAAATGTATTCTTTTTAAAAATGATAAATCTTTATTTTTTTTTTTTATTTACGTCTTTCTTTTAAAACGGTTGAAACCTTTTTCAGTACTTCTAAATCTTCATTAACTTAACATATACTAATTTTCTTTATAGTAACTTTGTTTATGAATTATGATTGTGATGATTTGATATATTATTTTTAAAAAAAACTTTAAAATCTAGATTATGAGCATTTGGTGAAATAGTTTATTAGAACATAAAAAAAAGACTATGCTTTAGTTTTTTAGACTATTATTTTATTTTTAGTTATTTATATCATTTTAAAATTATTTTATATTTATTTTATTTTAGAAAAAAGCCTCCCATTTTAATTTTGCCTTAAGTTAGGATTAGTCTGGGCACGGCAAGACGAACTCGTGGGACACCTCTGCCAGTTCCAAAAGTTTTATTTGTTATTTTTTTGTTCTCGTCAAACGTGAGCATATCTTAATGATGTATTTCTGATCAAGTAGATAGTATATTTTCATTTTTTTTTTAATGAAGCCCTAGATTCCCGCTCGACAACATAAGATGTAACATGTTCTTTTATAGTCTTAACTCTTAAGTATTTTTCAAAATATTCATTTCTGTCCACTTTAGTAGCTGAACATTATGTCACTATCCTTTAAATTATTTTATTTTTGTTACCGTTTTCTTTCAAATATTTTTATTCATCTTCCAACTTTCCTAAAGGGGCAACATTTGGAAATTACAACGCAAAGCAGAGATGGAAAGATGAAGGAAAAATACAAATAAGGAATATAGAAACTCTTGTCAATGAAAAAACAACTATTATTAACTTAATGTCATAAATTACTAAACTTTTCATAAATTAAAGCTAAAAGTTTTTGGGACTTAAATCCCGCATCCGCAGTTAGATTTGGAGAAAACTCTGTAAATTGTGTCTCTTAGTAAGACTCTTCCTCGTATGTGAAGTTAGCTAAGAAATAATGAAACATCTATACTTGTATTTTTGCAGCGGTTTTTGCTCAAAAATACTTTTTGGAAAGTTTTTACATTTAATGCATTGACTTTAATATTAGTTACCAAAACTTCAAAATTAATTATAGGTAAGATTAAAAAAATAAGGAAATCTTTCTACCTCATTCAAACATAAATATTTGATTCCCTTTCATTTTTTATTTGAATTTATATTTAAATTATTTTGAATTATTCTATAATACAATGGTTCAGAGTCATACAATAAAAGAGACCAAAATATTTCCGAATATAAATGAGAGTAAAATGCTTGATTTATCAGGCATTCAAACTTTAAAAACTTTTATTTGGTTTATTTCAGTTCTTTATTTTAAAGATTTTTAAAAGGTTAAATATAAAAAATATTTAAAACTTTTTAAAAGTTTAATATGATAAATATTATACCGTAGATACAAAATAAATATTCAAAATTAAGATGATATAGTGTGAGTTAAAATATCTCGAGACGAAGTTATATAGCGGGACGAGTTTTATTGATATTTATATAAATTAAAAAAAATATCATTAATTCGGTGTTACAGGGTAACACATCATTTCATTATTTTGTTAACATTGTCGGTATCAAAGAATAGACATATCTACTTAAATTGATTAAATAAATATTATGTAAAAAATAAATTATATTGGGATATTATATAGTTTATTTAAAATTAATTATATAATTATAACATATTTAATCAACAAATACAACTTATAGTTTAAATATTTTAATTATAAATAATTTTGTCCCGCGGTGTACCGCGGGTCCTAATCTAGTTATAGAATAGAATGCTAAGTTGTTTATTCATATGGTAAAGTGTGGTATTTATACATGTACAAGTTGCCTAATATGATATAGTCGTATCTTAGAGAATATATTGATACATATCCTAATACCCTCCTCACGTTGGTAAGTCGTAATTGCGAATATCCAAGGTGGACAAAAGATAATCAAACACCGGTCGAGGTAAGGACTTGGTAAGAATATCAGCAACTTGGTCATGTGTAGAAATGTGTTCGGTAGAAATCAACTTGGCTTGAACAACATCACGAACCTGGTGACAGTCCCGTTCAATGTGCTTGGTCCACTCATGGAAGACAGGATTGGCAGCAATGTGAATAGCCGCCTGACTGTCACAAAATAAAGGAATAGGATGTTTGTGGTCCACGCCAAGAGTCGTCAGCAGAGACTTCAGCCATTTGATCTCTTTAAGAGCAAAAGCCATAGAACGATATTCAGCTTCGGCTGAGGACAAGGAGACAATATCTTGTTTCTTGGTCCGCCAAGAGATAGGAGAATCACCGAGGTACATAATATAAGCCGACAGAGACCGGCGGGTACGTGGACAGGCACTATGATCAGCGTCGCAATAAGCGGTGAGAGACAAAAGACTAGCAGACCGGAGAAAGATTCCTTGTTGAGAGGAACCTTTAAGATAGCTAACGAGACGGAGAGCAGCCTCCCAATGAGAAACAAGAGGGTCTTTCATGAATTGTGATAAAATATGAACAGCGTAGCAAAGATCCGGTCTAGTAATAGTGAGATAGATAAAGCGACCAACAAGGCGTCGATACTGTTCTGGATTGTCAAATACCGAACCTTTAACCGTACCAAGTTTGAGATTGAGCTCCATAGGCATAGCAGAAGGTTTGTAGGCAAGCATACCAGCTTCCTTAATAATGTCCAGCGCATATTTGCGTTGGGAGAGACATAACCCATCCTGACCACGCGAAACCTTGATTCCCAGAAAATATTTTAACTTGCCGAGGTCCTTCATGTGGAAACACTTGTGAAGCTGATCTTTAAAACGATTGATAGCAGCAAGTTCATTACCGGAAACAATGAAGTCATCAACGTAGACGAGAAAACAAGGAGTAATCTTCGTAGCTTTGAGTAAAACCAATGTTGCGGAAAGCGGAAGACAACTTCTCAAACCAACAGCGAGGAGCTTGTTTAAGACCTTATAATGACTTGCGAAGGCGACAAACCTTGGTCATGTCAGAACATTTAAAACCAGGAGGCAACTTCATGTAAACTTCCTCCTCAAGATCACCATGAAAATAATCGGATGAGGGATATAACACCTTACCAGAGACCAAGTTCAAGGATTGAGAAGTGGGGAGACCAGGGAAGAGAACGTGAGAAGAAGAGTGTATTGGGGGTACAACATAATCCTTGAGTAAGATAGAAGGCTTTTTAACCCGATGACCTTTACCAAGTAATTCAAGAAGATCAGGTGATGAGGAACTAGAGTCAGCAGGGGTGGAGACAGGTTCAACTAGCAAAATCAGAGCACGAAGCGGACTAGAAGACGATGGAGAGACCGGAGGAGAGACCTCGTCTCTTCCGGAGGCAGGATTTGACTCCAGAGAAGAAATGGCAGGTGGAGAAACCAGTACCGGTAACGGACTAATCAGTTCAGGGGAAAGAGCAACATCAACCAGAAGTTGTGATGGAACCGAAACGATAGAAGGTGGAGCCACATGAGCAAACCAATCATCTTCTTCGACATGAAAAGGTGGAGATGGTAAGTGTGGAGTAGAAGGATCGGGCGTAGCGAAAGGAAAGACATCATCTTGAAATCGGACATCCCGACTCGTGAATATCCTACCAGTATCAAGATCATAAACACGCCAGGCTTTCTTCCCATAAAGGAAACCAAGAAAGACACATTTGTGGCTGCGAGACTTGAACTTATCTCTATCGCGATGACGAATGTGTGCATAACACAAACAGCCAAATGTACGGAGCATATCATAGGAGGTTTGTGTACCAAACAAGATTTCATATGGTGTCTTGCCATTCAAAACCAATGATGGTGTCCGATTGATGAGGTGAGTGGCCGGGAGAATGCTTTCCCCCCCAAAACTTAACAGGAAGATTGCCTTGAAAAAGACAAGCACAAGCCACAATTAAAATGTGACGATGTTTACGCTCAGCCTGACCACTTTGTTGAGGAGTATCTACACACGATGTTTGGTGAAGAATGCTGTGTTCTTGAAAGTAAGAAGTAAGACACATAAATTCAGCACCATTTTCACTGCGGACAACACGAACATAGGTTTACCAAATTGACGTTCCGTCATGGCACAAAAATTTCGTATAAGGTGAGAGACCTCCGACTTTTTCGGACATAAGATATGTCCAAACGGAGTGTGAGTAATCGTCAACAAGTGTGAGAAAATAAACGGCACCAGTGGTAGATGGAGTACGATATGGACCCCAGACATAGCAATGAACCAAAGAAAAACATTCCATTGTTTTATTGATACTAATAGGAAAAGAATCACGTGTTTGTTTAGCACGAAAAAAAATTTCACAACTTGCAATATTGCCAACATCATGTTGAGATTGTCTACAATCCGGTAAAGAAAGCAAAACACTAGCAGAAAGATGTTCTAATCTTTGATGCCACAAGGCTCCAGACGACGCTTGAGCCGACGAAGTTGTGTGGACCCAAGCAGCAAGAACACCCGTAAAGTAATACACTCCCTTACGTTCTTCCCCCGCCCCAATCAAAGTCCTCGAAAAAAAAGGTCATGTAAGAAACACAAAGTGTTAGTGAATATCGCAATAGAACCCGTTTGTTTAAGCAGTTTCGAGACAGAGATCAAGGTGCAATCAAAATCAGGAACATAGAGAACATCGCGCAGTTTATAAGTTGAGTTGAGAGGAAGAACGCCTTGTCTGGTTGCGCGAGACGCAGTACCATCGGGCTTGGTGACAGCAGAGGGAATAATATCAATCACGTCATGTAAAATAGAACAATCTCCTGTCATATGATGCGAAGCACCATTATCAAGTATCACATCAGTTAGATAAGTTTTACCCGATAACCGTTCAGAAGACACATTAGGACGTTGAGCTTGAAGAAGGGAGATCAGTTGAGAAATCTGATCGGTACTAGTGACAGAGGAAGAAGCAGCTTGCACACTGTTAACACGTCTACGACCATGAACAGTACCTCTGTTCGAGCGTCCGCCACGTTGAGAAGCTTTGTTGTCGAACCGCGAGTCTCATGTCTCAGGAGTAGAGCGAGGAATACTCTTTTTCTCATAATACCAGTCCGGAAAGCCGTGAAGCAGGAAGCATTCACTAACATCATGATCCTGGTGGCGGCAATGTGTGCACACATGATCAAGAGGTTTAGGAGCCGTGACCGTAGCGACCTTCGATGGTTGTTCAGCGTGAACCGAAAAACCAATCGCCTCTGGTTTTGTTGTTTCTTTGTGACGTGCCACATCTAGGTTTTGTTCTTCACAGATCACCCTCGAATAAACTTGGTTAAGAGAGGGTAAAGGATCCTCATCGGTTATTTTGGAGCAGATGTGAGAGAAACTTGGTTAAGAAATTGATGAATTTGATCATCCTCACGTTCTTTGGCTGCATCAGGCGCAGCTTCACAACGACAAATTTCTACTGGATCTGTAATTCTGGAGTTCCTCCCATAGCTTGGAGAGACGACCATAGTAGTCAAGAACAAGTTGACCATCTTGTTTACACAAAGCGATCTCATCCTTGAGAACCTGCTTGCGGACTCCGTTCCCAACAGAGAACCAAACACGAAGACTCTCCCACAGTGTTGAAGCTTCGGAGATGAAAGAAACAGTGGAACGAATGTGAGGATCGATGGACGTACAGATCCAACCAACGATCATGGAATTCGCCGCGAGCCACTGAGCAACCTCGGGATTCGCAGCTGGCTTAGGAGTCGAGCCATCAAAGAACCCAAGTTTCTGCTTCGCCTGTAGAGATTTGCGAAGTTCGGTGGCCCATTCAGGATAGTTATCTTCCTTCAAGACCACCAAGGAGATGAGAGAACCAGGGTTGTCGGAGCTGCCGAGCGAGTAGGGGTTAGTTACCGTGGTTGACACGGAAAGTTGATTTGCGGTAGAAGAGTCCATGTTTCCCGACATCGGAAGAGTGGTGGAAGAAAATAAAATATAGAAAATGATAGAAGAAAGCGGCGGTCACAAACAAAGTGACGGCGGCGAGGAGAGAAAAAAAACTAGGTCAGAATCTGCTGCTCTGATACCATTAAATATTATAGAATATAATGTTAAGTTGTTTATTCATATGGTAAAGTGTGGTATTTATACATGTACAAGTTGCCTAATACAATATAGTCGTATCTTAGAGAATATATTGATACATATCCTAATAAATAACAACAAATTTCTCACAAGACAACTGGACTAGTCTTGGTCCCCTTATTGACATCGCTAGTCTTCTCGGACCATATATGGTGGGGTTGCCCTTGAATGTAGTGGTCAGAGATGCTTGGAGGGGTAGAGATTGGCGTTTCTCTTCATTCCGGAGCAGAAATCCCATCATCACCCTCATAAAAGGTGTTTTACCTAGTCTAGAGAGTATTATTGATTCACAAGAGGACGATTGTTATCTGTGGAAATTGGATAATCATGCACCTTAAAACACTTTGTCTAAGACTTGGCTTGCTCTTCACGCTGCATCTGTCATGGTCCCTTGGCACAAATCGGTCTGGTTCAAAGGTCACATTCCGAAACATGCTTTCATTGCTTGGGTTGCTACTTGGAACAGACTGCACACAAGGGACAGACTAACGAGATTGGTTGTCAGTCCCTCCTAATAGTGTTCTTTGCTCTGCTCAGAAAGAGACTGGGGATCATTTGTTTTTTAAGTGTACTTTCAGTAGTGAAATCTGGAATTACTTCACTCGGAGAGCAGCTCAAAGGCCACCAACCGAGTTTTCTGCCTGTCTCATATGGTTACAGACAGCCTCTAGAAGTAAAAGTATCTCTCTCATTCTCCATCTCATTCATCAAGTCTCCATCTATCTCATTTGTCGGGAGAGGAACCAACGTATCCACTCTGCTTCTCCTAAGACAGCGCAATTGATTATTAGGGAAATCAAACCCATCATCAGAGCTCGTCTTCTACGTACCTCTCTCACAAGATCAGACTTGCTCATCTACTCGGCTAACTCTTCTTGCTACTTGGTTCTTCTTGTTCCAATTATCCACTCCTCTGGTACTCTTATTGCCTTGTACGTGTTCTAGTTATTCATTCCTCTGGAACTCTTATTGTCTTGTACTTGTTATTTCTCTTTCTCTCCTTGTTTCTACTTTTGTATATGTTCATGTCTTTTCCCTTGAGTGGGTTGTTGCTGCTGGTCAGCCTTTTCCAGCAAGATGGTTTGTTTCTTGTTTTCGGCATGTGTGTTGTATGGCTTTTTAGCACTACAAGAAATATGTGTATTCATAGCACATGAGGATAGCACTAATTTGGAAACTGCTATTGTAGATAGCAAACTTGGTTAGGGTACTTTATTATAGCATTAGATTAGTGCTTTACCGTAATTTTACTATGCGGGAAGCTAAATTGTGTTTTGGAGCCTAATATTGTGCTATAAGCGCCAATACTGAGCGCCATACTTAGTAAAAAAAGACAACTTTCTTAAAGAAAAAAAAATATATTTTTGACTAAAAGAAAAAACATCTCAATTTCACATCTCTCTCTGCTACAATCTCGATTTCAATCGATGGTAACAATCTCTATCTTTGACGGCAATAATCTATGTTCTTTGCCGGCAATAATCTCTATCTTCGACGGCCTCCACATTTCCGGTGCTAATCTCCACCTTCGGCAGCTGAAATTTGCATCTCCATCGTTCAAATTAGGGTTCTTCAGATTCGAGTTCACATTAGATCTCTGCAAGAAGATGAAACTCGAAGGTACGAATTCACCAATCTATACCTCGATTAGGTTTTCCTTTACCCGAATTGTATCTGGTAATTTCGAGCTTCGACGGCTTCAATTGTCCTCTTTGATGTGCTTTGTGTTTTGTGTTTCGGGTGACACTGCTTAGCCCAAATGATTGAGTGAAGAAGACGATGTCATTAACGACTCAACATTGTTCAATTTAGGACTCAACATTGTTAAATTTAGGACTCAACTTATGAGTGTGAGATTGTTCTTTTGTTTGTTATTTTTAGAACTCAAAATTGTTAAATTTAGGACTCAACATTGTCAAATTTAGGACTCAATTTAGAACCTATTAATAGTCAGTATTTGATTGTTCTTTTGTTTGCTATTTTCACTTGAATAAGTCGATTAGGTTTTTCTTCAACTTCAGTAGTTCGTATTTTACTTACTAATTAATTTTGTTCTTCTGTGTTTCAAGCAAGGGGTAACAAAGAAGCCAGTTGTTTTAGTACTGAAAAGAAGCAAGACAATCATCTCCTTGAGGCATTTGGTTATAGAGGTAAGAAGCAATGTTCCCCAATGTTCATGTGTGTTTGACATAAGCTTTTATTGTTATGTCTATGTGTTTGACAAAAGCTGTTATTGTTATGTCTATGTGTTTGACAAAGAATAATATATGTGATTTTATCTTAAATGTTTTTCTCGATAACAAAGAAGGTAGCTAGTTTTTCTTGTGTCTTTGACTGTTGAATAAGCTGTGAGTGTTATGTATATGTTATTAAAATCTGTTAATGATTAAGTTGTTATTTGGTATTGTTATTTGAATAATCTGAGTTTGATGAACTTGTTTAACCCTTCACTAAGGTTTAAACATAAAATGTTGGACAAGGCATGGGTTTATCTTCGCAGGTATGGAGTATATATATATGTAGGTTGTGTTTTAAATGAGTGCTCATAGGATGAATAAGAGTTTATGTTTGTCTGCTTTCATACTACTACACTATAGAGCTGATCCTGCATATGAGAGAGGTGCTTGGAGCTTTGTTAATGCGGTGTTAGGAGATAGTGACTTGGTAATATGTCCATGTATAGACTGTCAAAATTTAGATCGTCATCAACCAAGCACTATAGTGCATCATCTTGTGACAAAGGGAATCGATGAGACTTACAAGATGTGGAATGATTGGTTTCATCATGGAGAAGTGGACTCAGAGGCTCAAGATGGAAGAAAAACTTCCCAGTGGAATGATGAGATTTTCAGATTATTTCAAGCTGCTGAATATTTAGATGAAGAACTGTTTCAGAAGGATGACTTATATGAGATTCCTGAGGGTGAAGACAAGCAAGAAGATGAGTTCTTATCAAAGATAGCA
>NC_025694.1:17601504-17617464 GCF_000633955.1 Camelina sativa | reverse complement strand
CACGAAGGCGCTCCGTTCTTCTCACCGGAATTTCTTTAGAAAATACCGAAGCCGATATTCTGTTTCTCCCGAAGCCGGTCCGATCATCTGTCTCGAAGCTTGTCCGGCGATCCGATCTTCTCTCCCGAAGCTTGTCCGGCGATTCGATCTTCTCTGTCTCCCGATGCTTGTCTCGTCGATACCAAAACAACGGTCTTGCTTCTAATCGCTTACATCGTTGTTGTCACCGTCTTCAATCTCTTAGCTATTGGATCAATCGCTTACAGTGTTTTCCAAGGATTTTACGGTAGACCTGTGAGATTGATCTCCGCTGTTAAATCGAGCTTCGCCTCGTTTCTACCACTCCTCGCTACTTTGATTTCATCCAATTTCATCGTTTTAGGGGTTTTCTTGATTCTAGGGATTTTAGCTTTCTTGTTTACTAAGCTAATCCAGATCATCCCAGGTCTTCAATTCGGTTACGCTTCTCCGTAATTCCAAACTCTCACTACGGTAGTAACAATCATCTCGATTCTAGCTGTGGTTAAGCTCTATGTGGATTGGGTTCTTGCTTGGGTTGTTGTTGTTGTTGAGTCAGCTTGGGGTTTAGCTCCATTGAAGAGAAGTAAAAGCTTAGTTAAAGGAATGAAGAGTGTTTCTTTGTCTATCATCTTCTTCTTTGCAACAACTGAGTTGATTCTAGTTTGGATCAGTACCGTAGCTGCCTCTGCTCAGCTCGACGATGATGGTGGGAAGTTGTGGACGAATGCTTTCTTTGTGTTGCAGATTGTGATCACGTCTGCGGTTTTGACGCTGTTGATGCTGTATAATCTTGCGGCGACTACTGTGATGTATATGTATTGTAAAGCTGTTCATGGTGAGCTTGCTTGGAAGATTGCTGAAGAGTTTGCTAGAGAGTATGTGAGTTTGCCTTTTGATGATGGTAAAGTTCCTCACTTGGTCTCTGTAGCTTACAACAACATCTGATGATGAATCATACTGATGATGATGAAGTAAAGATCTATGTTTGCTTTTGTGTGTTTAAGGTAGTGTTTGAAAAATCTGGTCTTTTTGTATTATAAAAGCATGTTTTTCACTTTGTATATACATTTAATGTTCTTGTGACTTCAAAACTTTTGTAATGTCTCTGAAATGATCCAAAATGGTTGATCCTTCGGGTCATTTGCTGCTCTCTCTACATGTTTCCTTACTCCACAAGCCGGTGTTGTACACTTATAGTAGCTCCTGTGAATTAGATCAAAAAGCATTAAGGAAAAAAGACCGATGAACTCTATCTTTAAACTCGATGACTGGTTTCTAAATTCACCTTGGATAAGGATTTCCTTTGACTACTTTCTGACCATACTTGCGCCACCTATATCCATCATCTAAGAGATCAACTTCACTCGTTGTTTGGACAATAATCCTAGGCTCTATCACAGTTTTGTGCGATGAAGCAACTGGTTCTGAAACCCGAACTTCAATATTTCTGCAACAATCAAAGATTGTCTTAATCTCATCAGAAACACCAATACATATTTGGACTAACTTTGGACATCTTCCGGATAATGAAGATTGATTTTAAAATTTCTATGAGTTGAATAAAATGTTTGTTTTTGTTTTTATGTTTTTATGTTATATGTTTTCTGTTATTAATTTCTTAATTGTATGTTTTTGTTTTTTCAACTTTAAATAATTAATCTTTAAACTTTCAAAATATTATTATTTTATTGGGGGGACCAAATACAAATAGACACCAATGCTCATACTAAAAATAAGAAACTATCAAAATATTATTATTAAATGTGAGGGACCAAAAAAAGTCCCCAACCAATGTGGATGCTCTAAGATCTTTCTGTTTTTTGAGACGGGTTATGTAATTTGTGTTCCTTTTGCAAATAGCACTAGGATTTTACATAATTAATAAATTTAATTAGTTAGCATTTTTGAAAATATATGATCATCTTTTATTTTTAATAATATAGTATAACATTGATATAATACTTTCTGTTTTAAACCAAAAGTGTTATACTACAATGTATCGCATGTTAATTAGTATCCACATTTAGATCTATCAATTAAACTAAAGTACGGGGATGGATGTGACTGTGGGTTTAAATGTTTTAATCAAAAAGTTATTTTGTAAATACTATTGTAATCTGTTTTTCTACAGGTTAAAGATCTTTAAACCAATTTGTTGCGGGACGGGTCTATAGCATATGTATTTATACTATTAAACCAACACTAAAACTATTTATTTAAATATTTCATATATTATATATTTAAAATTATAGTTTGGAATTAATTAAGTTATAAATGATATCCATCTTTATCCATACTTACAAAATATACACATATGTCAAAGAAAAAACAAATATTTTATTTATACTGATTCGACTAACATTTTAATAATTAAAAATATTAAAATATATTTAAAACACAATAAAAATAAATTTTTATCCCGCGGTATACTGCGAGTTTAATCTCAGATTAAGTACCCATGGTTTATATTTAACAAACAACCATATATTTAACAAACAACCAATTACACAGTTCAACTAAAACAATACAAAACACACTCCACAAAGATTTGAACCAGCGGTATCATAAAATAACAATACTATTCAGCAGATGAGAAAAATTAAAACAATACATATTAACACACTTTCATACATTTTACTAATATATAGAAATGAATTGTACTAATAAAAATTAAATCAGATTGTGTACCGCGGGTTCAGATCTAGTTTATATGATTAAGGTGCACAAATCTTCCACTTCCCATGCAAGGTTGTCGATTAGAATAGTCAATAATATGGTCAGTTCTGGTAGGCTGACAGGCCCAAATATTACCTATTCAAGAAACGAACAATGAATTTTATACCTATGTCATAAATTAATAGGCTGTATAAAAATGCTTTTGTGGACTAAGCAGGCCCGTGAAGGAATAAAAGTAAAACTGCACCAATTCAAAAACACAGAAAATGTAAACACGGATCGGATGATTGAACAAAAGGAAAGCTGAAAAAGCTAGGGGTCACCTGGAAAAACGAAAGTCGCAGTTATAAACAGGATTATCCTGGAGAGGGATAAAGCAATAAGGAAGTTGTGTACAGTATAGAAACTAGGTTTCCACAATGAATTTGTTTAGTGAGGGAAACAAATTCAATAAAGTAATCTCTCCAGAAAGTCTATCTAAGCTTTGAAATTGGAAAAGGGCTTTAAATCTCTTAGAACTCAAATTAGGGTTTTGCTAAGTACAATGGAAGAACTCAATTATTGTATTAGATGCTCGATGCTTACAATGGAGAAGTCTCTCCCTTATTTATACTCTTTAATTGATTACAAAATATATTAACTTTCCTTATAATCAAACTAAAATATTGAAGATTACTCCTTCTTCTTTAAGTCAATCTTTGGGCGATTGTAAAGTCGGTTGAAGACGGCGAATTGGGAAGTTAGCTTCTCCATCTTTGTTGTTGGGCCTCCTTCCTCCGAACAGGCCTTTAACAAATATTGAATTGGGATTTAACCGGATTCTCGGTTAAGTAATCGAATTATCTTTCTGGTTTAGTTCGGTATGTTGGGGGTGCTAAATCCCGCACCAACATACGGGCTCGATGGAACGAGGATAAAGAAAGCTAATTCGCATACTCGGCCAAGTATTAAGAGGGGAAAGAAAAATAGTTAATGCCAAAAACCATTTAAGTCCGGACACGAAGAAAGAATTTTTCGGCTAAGGGAGCAAGTAAATAAAGAAGAAAATACTGAAGGGTCTCTTTCTAAATCTAGGTGAATGCCATAAACGATTTTGGCTGTACACAGTAATGGCATTGGTGAAATCTTTGCTTATGTTGGGTTAATATATATGAAAGTCAGGTTGAATATGAACTACAAACAAAACATGATAGTTTCTGAAATTTATCTCTATATTAACATGCTATTTTCTATATATACATATATAAAAAAAAAACTAAAGAAATAACTTGTTCTTTTCTACAAGTAATACATATGGTACATATCAATATTCACATACATTCTTATCCCAAAAAGTTGATCAAAAAGAAGAATTAGTCTCCTAGCACACCAAGCGAGCTTAGATCATCTGTAATGCAGACCACCAATTCTTGACTCTCTCAAACAGAACCATTAGCCTTGGCTTTTCGGATCTCTGAAGAAAATGCTTGAACCATTTGGCCGAGCTTTTAGCAATTCTTTTTAAACCATCTGAATAGTCGATGTAGTACAATCCGTATCTCACTCCATATCCATGTTCCCATTCGAAATTATCCAACATCGACCATGTGAAGTAGCCTCTTACGTCACACCCATCCTCACTGTATATTTTGTATTCGTAAGATTAATTAATTTATTATCCCAAGATTTTTATTAATTAATCATATACACTGTATCAGTTTTTATTGAAGAGGTCAATGGAAAATCTCTTACGTGATTGCTTTCTGGAGATGTTGAAGATGTTTTTGGAGGTACATTATTCTCGGTGTATCTTCTAGTATCTCTTCACGTGTGAGTATCCCATCTTCATAGTCATCATAACCTATACATTTACACGTGGTTACTTCTTATTATATAAAAATAATATATGAGTAAACTATTGATGATTAATAAAATGATGTTCATGATTATGCTTCTCACGTTCTTACCGTTTTCAGTGATGTAAATAGTTGGATTATTGTATTTATCTTTGATATAATTAAGAATCTTTCGTAAGCCTTCTGGATATGACCAAAGAAGTTTCGAACCATCCTGAAATTGAAGAAAAATAGAATAAAAAATGGTTATATTTAAGTATTTGTTTGATATACTAATTTTAAAATAAAGTTGTGTGAATATCATTCATGTTCGTACCGATTCTGATGAGATGTAATCGCCGCTACGATTTGTCACTGATAAAAAATAATGATACAATACAAAGTCACTAATTGTAGGTTCGTGAATATTTTAATATGAAAACAAAAAATCCAAACATAAGTGAGATCAAATCTGTTTATCGGTACTTACATCTATATTGCAGGTGTTGGTCGGTTGTGAATCGAGGCCGTGAAAGATCCGCGTGAAGATCATGAGCGATGAAACGTGTTGTGTAGTAGTTTATTCCGATAAAATCAAATGAATTTTTTACTATCATAGATTCTTCTTTGGTGAAAGAAGGTAATCTCTTTCCAGCGTTTGTCTTCATCGTTTCGGGATAATCTCCAAAGACTAAAGGGTTAAGATGCCTATACATAATTGTAGAATAAACAAGATTAGAAAATCAAAAAAAAAAAATGATTAGCAAATTATTTATTTTGTTTCAACTTTGATTACATAGATGACAACTTACCAACCAACATTAAAAACAAGAGCTCGTTCAACTGCTTCTTTATCAGCATTAGAATTAATGTCATATGGCTCGAACCAATAAGGAGACAACACTATGCCTATCTTGGCATCTTTTGAAATCTGTTTCACAGTTAGAATAAATCAAACTGTTAATTTTTTTGGCGTTCAAATCCGTTTTGATAGATTAAATGACATGAAATATCCATACACTTTTTTGTGTGTGTTGAAAGCAAATAAAATTTTTAAAGCAACTGTTTTTTAGGAAGACGTAGTTTCTTATTTACCTTGTCACATTTCCTGAACTCTTCAGCAGCAGCAGCGTGAGCAAGAAGAAGGTGGTGAGATACTAAATAAGGCTCAGTGCCCGAATCACCAGCTACACACAAACTGTTTACCCATTTTGAACATCGACCGATTGCTTTATTTCCCCTATCATAACCCGCAACGCTATAAACATATGGCTCATTGAACGTTGTCCATAGATTGACCTTGTCTCCAAATTCTTGGAAACAGAATCTGGCATAGTTTCTAAAATCATCTCTGGATAAAACCACACAACAACGAAAAAATGTCAAAAGACTGAAAGAGCAGTACTTTAAACTTATGTATATCGTGTATGAATCTAAGCTTTTAACTTACATGATTCGAGGACTCAAAAAGCTACCGTACTCATCATCAAGAGCTTGAGGTATATCCCAGTGATAGATTGTTATAAATGGTTTAATACCTGTATGCATGTTTAAACATATAGTGTGATGAGAAACATTTCAAACACAAAACTTAGCTATAGTTAACGATTTAAGCTATGATTCTTACCATTCTTGATAAGTTCATCAATAAGATTCTTGTAGAATTGAACCCCTTCTTTATTTACTCCATCACTTAGTTTTCCACCTGAAAAATTAATATAATAGATAAAACGGTTTAAAACAGTTCTTGGGAGAAAGGTAAAAAAAAAAAAACTGTACGTGTCACGTGAGTTGTATCTTCCAAATTGATAGTAGGAAAAAAAAAAAACCCAAATATTTACTTACTTGGTAATATTCTTGACCAGGATAGTGAAAATCTGAAAGTATCCAAATTCATTTCCTTCATTAATTTGATGTCGTCCTGTTCATTTAACCATTTAATTAATATAAGTTGTTGCAAGAAAAAAAGAAAAAAAAACTATTAAAGCTTGGTTATGCAGATATGTCCCACCAATTATTTTATGCTTATATTTCACAATTCAATCACGTTTCCAATGACAAAAAATGCTGCAAAGCAAGCAAGTATAAAATAATAAAAGTCATGCATGCACAAACCTTGTAACGATGGTAAAAGTCTACAGCAACATCTCCGTTGTCCATGCTTGTCCTTTCTGAAAAATATATAAAACTTTTACGTATAGATATTGGAAACGTTGGAAAAGATAAGTTCTTTATAACAAAAAAATTAAAAACGTGGATGAATGAAAAAAAAAAAGGTGAACCTGGGAATTCATGTGTAAAACGATCCCATATGCTCGGGGCCCTTCCTCCTTCTTCTACTGCACCTTCATACTGCATTCCACAATATATTCAAATATCCTGATCAATTACTTTAACAAACTAATTAAATCTATCGAAAAAAAAAAAATCTATCGAAGCATGAGTACACTTGATTGATCAGTACATTACAAACAAACCTGATAAGCGGAAGAAGCAACGCCAAAATCAAAATCAGGAGGAAAGCTATAACGATTTAGAGGTGCCGTAGGAGATCTAAGAGATCTTCCCTGTGCAGCATCCCATGATGCTACACTTAGTGTAATTAGTACTAGTGCAAGTAGCTTAATTTCCATTTCCTTGGACGTTATTTAGTTTATGGAAGAAAAAAGCTTTAGTAAAAGATTTGAGAATTTTGAGATATGTAAGTAAGTCTTTAGAGAACAAGATATGTAAGAGACTTCTGAGAAGTGTTAATGCATCAACTTCGTCTTATATAGAGAGAGAGAGGTAGTTAGCTAGGGCACACGCGTACCATATATTATGAATAGTTTTTGTTAACTATAAAATAATCAAAATCTTTGACTAAACCGGTTGTCTTTCGATGACTATTTGATTAAATTAATTGGATGATTAAAATCGTGACTCTCGTGAGTCTTCGTGACTAAACAAACTTAGTTAGACTGAAATTATTCAAACTGTGTTATTCGCATCTTGTTTTGTGCGCTTTTATATGATTATTTAAACACTTACCAACTACAACGTATCGTGTTAAGTCCGTAATTAAACTCATAACAAGTACGTTTTAAAATATATTAGTATTTGTTTGATCAAAAAATAATAATGTATATTAGTATTCAACAAACAAAAGTGACACAACATCAGTCAAGCTAAATGTTATATTTTTTTTAAACTCTTTATATATATATATATATATATATATATCTTATTTTTAACGACTCACTAATGTCTTCTGTTTCGAAATGTCTTGGNCTAGCTTAATTTCCATTTCCTTGGACGTTAATTAGTTTATGGAAGAAAAAGCTTTAGTAAAAGATTTGAGAATTTTGAGATATGTAAAGTCTTTAGAGAACAAGATATGTAGAGACTTCTGAGAAGTGTTAATGCATCAACTTCGTCTTATATAGAGAGAGAGAGGTAGTTAGCTAGGGCACACGCGTACCATATATTATGAATAGTTTTTGTTAACTATAAAATAATCAAAATCTTTGACTAAACCGGTTGTCTTTCGATGACTATTTGATTAAATTAATTGGATGATTAAAATCGTGACTCTCGTGAGTCTTCGTGACTAAACAAACTTAGTTAGACTGAAATTATTCAAACTGTGTTATTCGCATCTTGTTTTGTGCGCTTTTATATGATTATTTAAACACTTACCAACTACAACGTATCGTGTTAAGTCCGTAATTAAACTCATAACAAGTACGTTTTAAAATATATTAGTATTTGTTTGATCAAAAAATAATAATGTATATTAGTATTCAACAAACAAAAGTGACACAACATCAGTCAAGCTAAATGTTATATTTTTTTTAAACTCTTTATATATATATATATATATATATATATCTTATTTTTAACGACTCACTAATGTCTTCTGTTTCGAAATGTCTTGGTCGATTAAATAAAACGTTTACAAGAACTGTCAACATAACAAATCAAACAAAAGTCCCGATATACTAGCTGAGCATAGAATCGCAGAAGATCATCCTTTCTCTTTCTATAATTATGTCCCAATCGTAATAACACAACCTCTACACTGTCATTATGCTTTATTAAAATAGATAAAGATCTTTGGACAATATATATAAAGGATATGATAATCTTTTTTTTTTAATTTAATTTTTGGGATTAGTTAGACCACATTCTTAATATGCTTGCTCATTTTAATAAAAATTATCTTGATTTTTTTTTAAAAAATTTCTCTTGTTCAAAAAACACACACAACAAATTAAAGGAAAAAAATGAAGTTTATAATTGTTTCAATTTCTTAAAAAGTTTTTCCTTCAAAAATTTAAAAAATAAACTTCAAAAATTATTATAACAATTTATAAAAAATATATTATAAAGTTTTAAATGGAAGATTGTGGTTACATATCAACACATTTTTGGTTGATGTATTTTCTCTAAGGATAGCGTTTTATAATAGGTTTCCTACTTATAGAAACAATCTCAATAAATGCTCCAAAGACTTCTTTATATTCATAATTCATTAGTTCTTTTTTTTTGTCGAACTATATTCATAATTCTTAATAAAATATATTTCATTTTAAAAGATGATTCATATTATCATTAGGACTGGGCAAAATACCCGAATCCGGAGATCCGATCCGAATCCGACTCGAAAAATCTGATCCGAACCTGTATCCGAAATTGTAAAATACTCGAACGGGTTCTAAATCTCTAAATCCGAAAATCCGAACACGAATCCGATCCAAACCGAAATCCGAACGAGTATCCGAATATACTCATATCATTAATATATAGTAATAATATATTAGTGATATTTATAATTTTAATAATATAAGTGTCCAAAATATCCAGATTTTTAGATCTTTTAGATAATCTGAAGTATTTAAACTGTTTATTAGTAAATTTGGGTAAAAAATATTCAGATATATTGTATATTATTGAATAATTTAGACTAAATTATATACTAAAATTTTGAGTTTTGTGAACTTCGGGTAATCCGAATCCAAACCCAAAATAACTGATCCGAACCTGAAGTCTAGAAATACCCGAACGGGTCCTATACCTCTAAATCCAAAAATCCGAAATACCCGATCCGAATCCGAACGGATACCCGAATGCCCAGGATTTTGGAAGATTCTATGGGATTTAGGAAATTTAGAATTTTGATAGATTTTAAAGAAGTTAATATGATGTATGGTAAAATTCTTTCAAATCCCACCTAAAACCACGAGATTTGGATTTCTGTATTTTTAACTAAACAAATCCTCTCAAATCCTCCAGAATTCCTAAAACTTATTAAGGGGGCGTATTCAACTTGACATTTTAAGTGATTTGTGTGAAACTTACAAATACTATGTTATTCAATCATGTATTTTAAAAAGTCTATTAAAATCCAATGTTATTGAACTGATGATTTAAAAATCTACTTTAAAATCCACTGTTATTCAAAATAGTTTGTGGATTTGGATTTTAATGATTTTTGAGATTCTGGAGAATTTAGGTGGGATTTGTTTAGTTAAAAATAGAGAAATCCAAATCTCATGGTTTTATGTGGGATTTGAAAGAATTTTACAATAAATCATATGAACTTCCCTAAAATCATTCAAAATTCCAAATTTTCTAAATCTCATCAAACTTTCTAAAATCATGGTTTCAATACACCCCCCTAAAATTCAAATCCACAAACTGTTTTGAATAACAGTGGATTTTAAATTAGATTTTTAAATCATCAGTTTAATAACAGTAGATTTCAGGAGACTTTTTAAAATCCATGATTGAATAACATAGAATTTATAACTTTTAGACAAATCACTTAAAATGTCAAGTTGAATACACCCCCCTTATTGTACTTATTGTAGGTAGTTTGCAAAACAATACAGGAAAGAATTTTTGGTCAAAGATGTGAAGAGTGACACATACGTGAGTAAAATAAAAGTTACAGAACATTTTGGAAACGTTCGGGAAAGTCTTCTGGTGTCTTGATATTGACGGAAACTCTTAAACTCCGGGGTCAAGCTGCATAAATGCTGAAAATGGAGGTTCGAAGCAGGAATGACACGTCTATCTGGTTCCGGAGTTAGTTCCCACTTAGTCAGTTTAAGGATGTTGTTAGTGATATAATGGAAAACTGTTAGAGATACGTCAATGATTCTCATTCAATACGCAATATTTGATTACTCTGTTTTAGGAACATTCTGTAAATGGTTTAACCTAAAAGTCCTACCCATTGAGTCTGTATAAATAGGGATTTGTACAAAACCTTAATATACAAGAACAATACTTCTTACATGGTATCAGAGCCATATTCGATACCCTAAATTTTTTTCGGCTGCCGTTTCTTATTCTTCTTCTCTTCAATCTCTTCTTCTCTTTCTTTTCGGATCTTGTTCTTTCTTGATCTCAGCCGCTTCCCCATGGCTCAAAACACTGATGGTACTGTCACGGTCACACCTCAAGACGCTCTCAACATCAACATGATAAACATCACAAAGCTAACGCCCACCAACTACATCACATGGAATCTCCAAGTCCACTCCCTACTCAATGGCCATGATCTTGCTGGCTATATCTGTAACGCCCCCGAACCGTCCTATGACCACGCAGGCCAACAGACAGCCACAGAACGCCACTATGGGAACTGCACCGAGGTGATCCGGCCGAGGGACGGAAGCTGCAGACTTCTCGACCGGTCCTCCCTAGCACAATTCCTCCCGCGACCGAGACTACTTAGGCTTTGCAACCCTTGCGGCCTGGTGCGTTGTGTTGGCCCGGACAAGGCTGGAACCATTTGAAAACTAAACAACTTAAATAAAAAGATTTTCAACTCTATTTACTTCATAAAATAGTTCATAAAACATTAATACGAAAATGGCGCCAGGCTTAAGGCCAAAATACGATTAAGTAAATTTTACAAAAGAAAACATCTTGCAAAGACAACACAACTCTACACCGGCTGGCCTAACGTCCTGTGCTCCCCGCTAAGGCTTTTCCCCACTAAGGTTACCTGCAACACAAAAAAAATATGGAGTCTTGAGTGCTAATCACTCAGTGAGTTCGGCAACCTAACAAGAAACCAAAACCCAAACCCCAACCCAAACAAGCAACACACAACATGCAAGCTAACTAACTACATGCAGCACTCAAATGCAACATGCAAACCCAATGCAAGAAAACAAGCAATAAAACATGCAAGTTAGTCAAGCAATCTCCAAGTATACTATCAAAGTATACGCACGCGGAAGCTAACATCTCTTCTTCGTCTTCAAGTCCAAGGGCCCTTCTCTCCTTCACTCCACCACTTCATCACTTCATCATTTCATCACTTCCCCCATACCCGTGAACACCTATACTCACAGCCACAAAGGCACGCAAGCATAGAACATCACATGCGAGTTTCTCTCAACAGGCAATCTCGACTACACCATCGTGTAGTACTCGGCCATAGGCTGTAATCCCGTCTCTCCGAGTCTTCGTAATCCGCACCGATTACGGTCTTTGGGGAACTCTTCACCTGCACAACCTCAACACACAACAAAACAAACCTGCAAAGCACACAAGCTACATGCAAGCTACAAATAACAACATGCAATGCACACAAGCAACATGCAACAACTAGCAAGCGACATGCAAACCTTAGTAACTAGAGAAATATCTAGAAACTAAGCGCTAGACACAACCTCACACCAATATGCAAACAAGCAATAAACGAGACTTTACTTCCTAGAACTTCGATCTAGAAAGAAAAGAAACGAATCTACCCAATACCCCAACGAAAATGCTTAGATTTCACCCATAAATCCTAAGCGAAAACAACCTAAAACCCCACCTATCATGTGCCATATCACACGCTTCAAAACTAACCTGGCTTAGCTGAGAAGAACACGATCTATGCAGACTCCTAGCAAAGACTGGACGCGAACAACTCCTACAGCAGCACCTTGCTAACAACTCGCGGAAGAGAGATCTCTAAAGAAGAACTCTCTCGCTCACTCTCTACCTCTCTCTCTCTCTCTCTTTCCCTAACTCTCTCTCTCAATTTTTCTCTAAGGGAAAGGAATGAGCAAAAATGGATCCTAAGGCTCCTATTTATAGTGAAGTGTGAGTGCTTTGGGCGGCAACCATGGCCAATGCATGGCGAGCAAGTCTTCTATTCTTTGCCACAAAATTTCCTTGGTGAGAATGCAAAGACTTGGCTAAATAATCACCACTTCTTCATTTGATTTGTTTAATCCTCCACCAAGCTTCACTAACTCTACTTTGAATTATTTAATCTCCACTAAACTCCACTTTGAATTGTTTAATCCTCCACTAACTCCACTATCTCCACTTTGATTTAAATAATCTTCCACTAGCTGCATGAAATCTGATTGGTTGATTTTTCATAAATCACAATTTCCTTAATTTTTCAGGAAATTCTCGACAGCTCGATCGATCATCTCTCGGCACTCGATCGGGTACCTCTTGGCAGTCTTCGGCAATCATTGGATACTCTCGGACAGTATCGGACGGTCCTCTCGACACTTCTCGGCAACGCTCGGACGTTCCTCTCGGCAATACTCGGTCTCGGTCCGGACAACTCTCGAATACACCTTGGTCTTTCTCGGACAATTCTCTTGATCCTTTCAAGCTTCTCCCGATCCTCTCGGTCATTACCCGGACAACTCTCGGTCCTTCGCACGAATCGGACGGTACGTCGCGGTCAACTCGGCCATTTCTCAATTTGCTCATAATTTCTTGGACTTGCCTTCAACAATTCTTCTAATCTCCTTGTTGGTTTCCTTTCTTGGTCTTTTGGCCTTGGGTTTTCATTTTGCAATTTACCCCTTGGTGAGGGTCACTACAATGTCGATGGCTCAATCTCCATACCAGCTCAGACGGTCACCACCAATAATCAGTCCATTCTAAATCCTGACTACACCAAATGGCGGCGACAGGACAAATTGATCCATAGTAGTCTTATTGGTACCCTCTCCCCATCCATTCAACTTGTTGTCACCAAGACCACGACTGCCGCAGAAATGTGGACCAAACTTGCTGCCACATACGCTAATCCCATCTGGGGACACATCCAACAGCTTCATCTTCAACTCAAGCAATATCCAAAAGGAAACAAATCTGTCGATGACTATATGCAGGTACTTACGACCCATTTTGACCAACTTGCTCTCTTGGGCAAACCGCTAGAACATGAAGAACAAGTTGAGTTCATCCTTGCAGGATTACTTGAAGACTACAAGTCAGTTGTTGATCAGATTGAAGGACATGAGAAACGACCCTCCATCACCGAAGTTCATGAGAAGCTCCTCACGAGAGAAGAGAAACTGTTGATTGCTGCCTCCTCTGCCTCCACTCTCGTTCCAGTCTCTGCTAATGTCGCCTCCCGTCAACATCAATCCCGCAACTACAATGGTAGTCACACTCAGCGATAGACTCAACCCTGGACCAACAACAATCAGCAGCAGTATCAGTCTTCCCGACCAGACAACCGCACTTCTCGCGGCTATCAAGGCAAGTTTCAGTTATGTGGTGTTTTTGGTCACAACACCAAACGGTGCAGTCAAATTCAACAGTATAATCATACATCTCAATCTGGTCTGCTCCCATCTCCTTTCCGTCCGTGGCAGCCACATGCGAATCTAGCAACAGCCTCCTCCAATCCATGGGTGGTGGACAGCGGCTCTACTCATCACCTCACCAGTGATCTCTCGAATCTATCACTTCACCAGCCCTACAATGGTGGTGACAATGTTCTCATAGGCGATGGGACTGGTCTTCCCATCACTCACACTGGTTCTGGTTTTCTACCCTCTACCTCTCGTCCTCTCTATCTCAACAATGTCTTGTGTGTTCCAAATATACAGAAAATATCATCTCTGTCTATCGCCTATGTAATGCTAATAAGGTTTCTGTCGAATTTTTCCCTGCTTGCTTTCAGGTGAGGAAGTTGGGCTCGGGGGACCCGTTGCTCCTCGGCAAGTCTAGGGGTGAGTTATACGAGTGGCCAGCCTCACCATCAACTCTCTCCTCTTTCTTTGCTTCCACTAAACCAAAAATAACTACGGATGACTCGCACTGTCGCCTTGGTCACCCGTCACTCTCTATTACCAATACCGTTATTTCTTGTTTTTCATTATCCTACAACCAATCTGTAACCACAAATACCTTATGTTCAGATTTTTCTATCAATAAAGCTCATAAACTACCTTTCTTTCACAACTCAATTGTCTCCTCTCGTCCCCTTGAATACATCTACATAGATCTCTGGAGCTCTCCTATCCTTTCTATCGACAATTACAAATACTATCTACTACTCGTAGACCATTACAGCCGATACACCTGGTCGTTTCCACTTAAACTAAAATCCGACGTCCGTGCCACTTTCCAAGCCTACAAAGCCCTCGTTGAAAACCGCTTCTCCACCAAGATCGGCACTCTTTACTCAGACAATGGCGGCGAATTCATTGCCCTTCGGTCCTTTCTCTCTGCCGCTGGCATCTCTCATCTAGCATCCCCACCACACACACCAGAGATAAACGGCATCTCAGAAAGGAAACACAGACATGTGGTGGAAACTGGTCTAACATTACTGACCCATGCCGCTATGCCTAAGACCTACTGGACGTATGCACTTGCAACTGCTACTTACCTCATCAATCGGCTATCGACACCGGTGATTGGTATGGAGACTCCATTTCAAAAACTCTTTGGTACAACTCCGAATTAGTCAAAGCTCCATGTTTTGGGTGTCTCTGTTTCCTTGGCTCCGCCCTTACACAACCAACAAGTTAGAAGATCGATCAATGCCTTGTGTCTTCATTGGGTACTCTCCAACACAAAGTGCATACAACCAAATTCTGGCCGCATATACATCTCTCGCCATGTGAAATTTGATGAAAAAGTTTTCTCTTTCAATCGATCTAAATCTTCCCCGTCACACCTTCTTCGATTCCAGAACCTGCTTCAACCAACTTCAAACCATACACCACAGTTCCCCTACATGCTCCACCACATCCATTGCCACTGCCCTCACCTTAGCTGTCTCTGGTCTTGCCGACGACGCCGGGATTCACGAGCTCAGCTTCTCACCAGGTAAGCGAATCTTCGACACCACCTTCACACTCCGCCACAACCCCGTCAATTTCTGTCACGAGCACCTCTACTCAATCCGACTCTGCAACATCAGGCCCAACATCGGTCCATTCTCACACCACACCACTTCAAAGCCCAACTCCGGATTCAGGCCCCAGTCCACCAGCCTCTTCTTCTCGCGATGAATCCTCTATACCTGCAACAATCTCTGTTTCTCATTCATCAAGTTCTACTACGGCTTCCTCTGACAATCATGCTCTGCCGGCCAATCACCACCCCATGGTCACCCGGCGGAAAAACAACATCAACAAACCAAATCCAAAATACATTTATGCTATAGCTCTCTCCAAACTCATTCCTGCTGAAC
>NC_025694.1:17515054-17601010 GCF_000633955.1 Camelina sativa | reverse complement strand
CCTGCTGAACCTCAAATCGTGAAACAGGCTCTACAAGACGAACGGTGGCGTCGTGGAATGTCCGTGGAAATTGATGCATATGCGAAGAATCAGACACTTGATCTCGGCTCTCGTCAGCCACACTTCAATGTCGTCGGCTGTAAGTGGATTTTTAAAAATAAGTTTTTGCCCACTGGTTCTTTAGACAGGTGCAAAGCCCGCCTAGTGGCAAAGAGATACAATCAACGGTACAGTGAAGATTACACAGACACATTCAGCCCAGTCATCAAATCCACCACAATCCGTTTGGTTCTTGATGTTGCAGTGACAAACTCCTGGCCGATAAAACAATTTGACGTCAATAATGCTTTTCTACAAGGCACCCTCACCGATGAAGTGTACATGGAGCAACCACCAGGCTTCTTTAACACCGACAATCCGTCCTATGTTTTTCGCCTCCACAAAGCTATATATGGGTTAAAACAAGCTCCCAGAGCATGGTATACTGAACTTCGGACATATCTTATCAGTATTGGTTTTGTGAATTCTCTTGCAGATACCTCCCTCTTTGTGTTAAAGGTGGGTCAAACATTTGTCTATCTCCTCGTCTTTGTCGATGACATAATAGTCACAGGAAGCACCATCGCCGGAGTTCAACGAATTCTCGATCTCCTAGCTGAGAGGTTTTCCGTTAAAGACGCTGAGAACCTCAACTATTTCCTTGGAATCGAGGCACACCGGACTCAAGCTGGCCTTCATCTGTGTCAACGGAAGTACATCCTTGACCTCCTTCATCGTTATGACATGACCAACGCCAAGCCTGTTACCACGCCCATGGCATCCTCTCCGAAGCTCAAACTTGACACCAGCACACCTTTAGACGATCCAACGCAATATTGCAAGCTTGTAGGCAGCCTTCAGTACCTAGCCTTCACACGTTTGGATATTGCATACGCCGTTAATCGTTTATCTCAATTCATGCACCGCCCTACCACTGATCAATGGCAAGCAGCCAAGCGCATTCTTCGTTACTTGGCTGGAACACCCACCCATGGCATCTTCTTTTCTGCCCGAAACAACATCAACCTTCATGCTTATTCTAACGCTGACTGGGCTGGTGACTCTGACGACTACGTCTCCACCAACTCATACATTGTCTACCTTGTCCATCACCCCATCTCGTGGACAGCAAAGAAACAGAAAGGCGTTGCCAGGTCCTCTACCGAGGCTGAATACAGAGCCGTTGTTAACGTAGCCGCAGAACTCAATTGGGTCTGTAACATTCTCACTGAACTTGGTGTCTCTCTTAAGCATCCACCAGTTGTCTATTGTGACAATGTGGGTGCTACGTTCCTGTGTGCGAATCCCGTGTTCCACTCGAGGATGAAACACATTGCTATTGACTATCACTTTGTTTGCAGTCAAGTTCAAGACGGTGCCCTGCGAGTCTCCCATGTTAACACTAAAGATCAACTCGCTGATGCCTTGACGAAACCGTTACCTCGCGCTCGATTCCTCCATCTCCATGACAAGATTGGTGTCACTCACATGCCTCCATCTTGAGGGGGAGTGTTAGAAATACGTCAATGATTCTCATTCAATACGCAATATTTGATTACTCTGTTTTAGGAACATTCTGTAAATGGTTTAACCTAGAAGTCCTACCCATTGAGTCTGTATAAATAGGGGTCTGTACAAAACCTTAATATACAAGAACAATACTTCTTACAAAAAGAATGCAAAAGTCTCTGATGCTGCCTCCATCTTCAGGGAATTGTAAGAGAATATTCATTCTTGCACGTAGAAAACCTTTGCAGAGTTGGAGTTTTTGATACGGGACTAACCTCTTTGGTTTATCTTTGAGTCTATTTAAAAGTCTAATTTCTTGGCTAACAACACTTTCGATCGAAGCTCAAGAGACTTATTTCTTAATCTTACAAATTACCAAGATATTTTTTCCTGTGTTTTATTCTTATTTTCACGGTATAAAGTATTGTCAACACGAGTTGCAACAAAACAAGTGTACTTTGATCTATGACATACACAACCAAATCAATTCTTTTCGTCTCTCTATATGCACCAACATGTTTCATAATTAGGATAATAATTAAAAATACTCTCATTGACAGTCAGAGCATAATGTCTGTCACCTCATACCGTATAAGCCGGTATTGTATTACCTGTAACGCCTCCACCACTGACGTTCGTGGCCTCCGATCCCACACCCTTTCTTAGCCGGTGGCCTCTATCCTCTTCATTATATTGTGCACTACTTCTAGAGATTTCAAAAGAATTGTTTTACTAAACATACAAATTACCACAAGATATTTTTCGGTTTACGTTTCTTCATTTACACTGTTTTAAAAATTACTTTCTAATAAGTCAACCATTCTTTAATTGTTCTAATCCAAGCACAAGTAATGCTAGTGTTATATCAGAATGAGTTACAGAAAATATGAGTGAAAATTAGTGACATAATTAAGTGGTCAAATTTAATTATTGTAAGCTCTTTTTACACGCCTCATTTTCTAGAAATCGGGTATTACATAGCGTATTTATACACATAGAGACAACACTGTGTCTTCGCATTGATTGGTTTGGTAACAGTGTCTCTATGTTTGCATACTATATCTATATATGTATATATATATATATATATATAATTTTCGAATTTAATATATACAGTGGAAAGAGAGGAAGATAAAAGGAAGATGATGAAGATAATTGTTTAAATCGTGTGTCTCACAATATTTAAATCATATGGACAAAAGTTGTTGAAACGGAATAGTAATCAGATATTGGAAACAAAATTGAGTCGCAAATGAATATTATTGGAACATATTTAACGATAATAAGTGTTCTGCTAATAAAAGTTTACTACACGATACAATTAAAAAACTAACATATTGTTTGAATTCCACCAAATTCTACACGATACAATTTACAGCCATTATTAATGCTAATGAAGTAATGAGTAAAATATACAAAGATGGTCAAATGAAAAAAAAAACAATAGTCAATAGTCAATATATATATATATATATAATATTGATAAAAAATTAACTATCAGTTTAAAAAAAAAGTAAACAAAAGAAGCTCATTATTAAATAATCATATTATATGACTAGATGATCGCTGGCTTAACTCGCATTTTCCATGCGTCGAATAGAATAAAATAACTACTTAATATTTTAATCAGTTGTCGACAGGTGACACAATTCTTATTACGGATTGACTGGAAAATACATACTTTTTTTTTAATACATACATACTTTATTTATCATTGACAAAGCAACAATCATAAATCATAATATAAAAATATTGAATTTATTATTTATACTTTTAATTAGGAAAAATGAATAGGTATTGTGGGATATTTATTAGAAAAAGTATAAAATACAATTTATTTGTGTTCATTAGTATATGTATATTCTGTTTCTCCTCATATATTTTTTTTCTTTTTCTTTTGAACAAAATCTCCTCGATTCTTCCCGACAAATATCTCCTGCATGTTCTTTGCTGCATCTTTCCACCAGTCCCCCTGGTCCCATTTTACTTTTTCTCAAATTTAAGGTATTACACAAAATGGCTGGTGAGTTTTTTTTTTTTCTTTGTCAACAGGTGTTGTATTGACAGATAAAAGTTCCATACAATTTACAGTCAGAAAATACTTCCTAGAGATCCAAGGTATACACTTCTTCCCTTGATCGGCTAATAGAACACAAAAAACCACAAAGGCCTATACACAAATTCCTTGTATAACCCACCCTACCAACTTTAAAACTCAAATTCAATCAGAGGTGTGTAGATTCTCCTCCGTAAACAAGCCATTTAACCAAGACGGATGCCCTGTGGCCACATAAGATTGCAATCTGTAGTCGTTAGTGACACTCTGAGCTATAAGCAAAGCTCCTCTGTTTGAAGATGAGTTTTCCAAAAAAAAATTTCAGTCATTAATAGACTTAAGAGACAAACCAACCTCCATAGACAGATATCTAAATGAAGGAGAAGCTGCAGGTTTGGTAATCGCATTTACCAAAAACACTTCCTGCAACACAAAAACCACTCTGTTAACTCGGTGACTACCCATGCTATCAATTGCCCACAACAATCCTCTGAGTTGAGCTTCTTGTTTATCCCTGCAACTGGATAAAGCTCTTTTACTATGTAACAACACCTCACCTGCATGATTTCTCAAAACCCATGCACAACCCGCGAGCCTGTTTCTGTTTGACCAAGAGATGCCAATGTTACATTTTAACCAGTTTGTAGGCGGACGCGTCCATCCTTTCCTTTTCTTTCCCCGTCTAACAATTTCGCGCCCCACATTTGTTACTTCGGTTCTCTCTTGCTCAATCTCTCCTTTCTCGTCTAACTTTTATGCCTCAACCCAGTCCAACCAGTCTTCTCTTATCTTTTGAGCAGATTCCAACGGCGAGAACCCATTTCCTTCAAAAGAGAACATACTTATGTTCTTCCAAATTCTCCAAAGCATCCAAGAGAATGACTTCTTCAGTTCATCTGGCCAAAGAGGGTTTCTATTATTCATTAGGAGGTAATGTATATTAGAAAACACTAATCCATTATGAAAACCATCTTCTGGTGAAGGAATTCCAATTAAAGCCCAAATTTGTCTAGCCAAAGAACAAGAGAATAAGACATGGTTAACCGATTCAGACTCTCCTCCAAAAATTTGACACCTAGGATCCACATTCATACCTCTTCCATTCAACTTTGTTGCAACTGGTAAGCCTCCACATAACATTTTCCAGAGAAAAACCTTTATCTTTGGGTCTGTATTATACCTCCCATATTTTGGCTTTGAGAACATTTGTAGATGGCTGTTGATTTCCTTCAGCTTTTACAGTAGAACTGGAGGATTGATAGCCCAACCAATACGCTGACTTAACCGAAAATCACCTTTTTGTTATGCTTCCAAGAGTAGAAATCTTCCTCTTCTGATGCCGGTTTGATCCTCAGTATTCTGTGAATATCCTCAGGGAAAAAAAGTTTGGAGTTTTTGGGAATTCCAGACTCGTCTCTCCACGTCAGCCAGTTCAGAAACTCTCAAGTCGGGATTGAAAAAGTAATTTCTCCTCCATGGTGCTCTCCATCCCTCGTCATCTTCAATCCAATCATCTAACCAAAACTTGAAAGATTTTCCATTCCCCACATTCTTTTTTAACCCTTGAACTAGCAAGTCTCTACCAAACAAAATGCTTCTCCAAGCATAAGATGGTCTCAGTCCTAAGGGAGCTTCCAAGAACTGAGACTGAGAGAAATACCTACTCTTCATCATTCTAGCAAACAAACAATCAGGATACAGCAGGATTCTCAATGCTTGCTTGACTAGCAAAGCTTGATTGAAAATTTGAATGTCCCTGAAACCTAACTGTAACGCCCCCGAACCGCTCTATGACCACGGAGGCCATCGGACGGCGCCAAAACGCTATTTGTTGTGGGAACCGCACCCTGGTGGTCCGGTCGAGGGACGGAAGCTGCAGCTTCCCGACCAGTCCTCCTGGACGTGACTCCGCCCGCGGTCGAGGTTCGCTTAGGCTTTGCAACCCTTGCGTTCCACAGCGCGTTGTGTTGACCCGGACAAGGCCGAGTATCATTTGCAACTTGCCATGTTTTACCCGAAAACCGAATATATTACTTTAACAAAATATTACATTGTAAATAAATCATCAAAGCAATATATATAGATAGTCGGAAAATTTTACAGTAATTGTTTAGAAAAACATAGGGTTTTACAAAGAACACAGAAAAACCCTATCCGGTACCCTAATGTTTGCTCCAGCTCTAGACTCACTTAGGCTTCCCTGCAAGACAAAATATTATCATGAGTAATCTAAAATTACTCAGTGAGCCTGGGCACCCCTTTTCCTAAACAGGATTCTACTTCCCCAACCCGACTACCCCGGCAAGCAAAGAAAACAAGCAAGGCAAACAAGCTAGCAAGTAATCAAAGCAACGCAACAGAAACAATAGCGGAAGCAATAAACAATACACCTGCGAGAATTGGTTAGATCTACGCGACTCCAGTCGGACGATCTAAACTCGCAAAGACGACTAGAAATAGACAAGAAACACTTGAATACTCTAGACTCTTCCTACTCAACAAATCAACAACCAAGGACATCTAGAGAATACTACAAGGGACACTTGAGATACCCTAGACTCCTTCACCTATGGGCCCTCGATAATCTGTTCCATTCCACAACAATTCCCATGCCGAGACCACAAAGGTAACCGACATGAGCCACATATTTGCTACATCGTCATGTAGCGGTCACACTAGTAGCTAGCTAGTCGTGACATTGTCTCGCTCGAGTGGTCGTCAGGAACTCTCGCGAGACAAACCGTATTTGGAAACAGAAGATCGACACTCTATTCTAGCTAGGACTCGAGAAACAAATTCAAGAGACTTCGCTAAAATACACCTACACCTTCAAGCAAGAAAATCAAGCAATACAAGCAAGAAATTCAAGCAAGAAAACATGCAACAATCAATAAGCATTACGAATGACAATTCAACTTAGATTGTTCTACATGCATGCAACCGATTCATTTTACTTAAGCAAATTAATGCAACAAGTTTATTTATGCATGCAAGCCAATTTTTAAGCGATTTAACTCAATTAAATCCTTTAAGTCCGATTAGGCATGCAAGTTAATTTACGCGATTTAACCAATTTAAATCCTTAAGTCCATTTATGTATGCAAGCTAACCTCATTTGATTTTATGCAATAAAATTGCAAATAAACTTTACCAAGTTTTAATCATGCATGCAACCGGTTTTTAAGCAAATAAAATTGCTAACAACTTCAATTCTCATCTCGCATGCAATATCCTTTGTCCAAATTTTAAGTATGTCCAATTTACTTAAATGCATCCAAATTCATTCGTGGTCTTGCATGGTGATTCCTAGCTCAAATTCGATGTAATCTTTAACATGAATCTAGCATGAATCCTACCAAATTTATGCATGCAACAATTTAACTGATTCTACCGTGAATCTAGTCTACATGCAACACACAATTACCGCAGAACTCATCTTTATGTGATCGGTGATGATTGGACTTCACGGCACCACAGATCAGACAATTTCCCTCTTGCGCTAGACAGCTTCTCGTCCAACTTTACCGCAATCTCCGTCTCTTCTTGACTCTCTCTCTCGATGCAAGCAGCACTTTGCTTCGATCTCCCTCTCGACGATCTCTCTCGTCTCTCTCTTGTTTCTCTCCTCTTTCTCTCTTCCTCTCCTTTCTTTCTTTCTCTCTTCTTTACTTATGTTATTTTTGGACAAAAATGAGAGAAATTAGAGGTCCTTATATAGGGGAAGAGGGTGGCGACTTGGCCCAATGCATGCTGGGCGTTTGCCAAGACTTATAGCCACAAAATTCTTGTTTGGCCCAATGCATGCTCGGCCATTCTCCGACTCACGAATATTTCTTTGGACTTCCTTGGGTCGTTCTTCTTCGTTTTACTTCCGCTTCCTTCTTAAGTCTTTTCCGGGCCATTTCCTCGAATTTTTATTTTGGGATTTCTACCCTTAGTGAGGGTCACTACACTAACCCTCCTTAACCTTTCGGTAAACATAGTTTCTCCTAGCTTAACCAGTGGATATTCTTTGAATGCTCAGTATTACTACACCAGAAATCCGCCATTATAGCAGCAAGGTTGTCACATGTCGTCTTAGGGAGCTTAAAGCACGACATTACAAACACTAGCATAGCTAGCGCTATTGACTTCAAAAGAACTTCCTTCCCACCTTATGATATCAATCTAGAGTAACACCAAAAACACTTTTCTTTTACTCTATCTTTAATGTAACTCGATAATTCAACCTTAGAGCCAGAAAAGCATTCTGGCATTCCCAAGTAGGTACCCGCTCCTCCTTCTTTGAGAATACCCATCTTGTTCTGAATACTGGTTTTGATCCCCTGATTAACTTTGGACCCGAAAGTGATGGAAGACTTACTGAGATTTATGGCTTGACCTGAAGCAGCCCCATATCTATTCAGAGTCTCCAGTAAGAAGGAACATTGAGTTACCGAAGCTTGACACATAAAGAGGCTGTCATCAGCAAATATGCCTTGAAGTCTCCAGTAAGAAGGACCTTCCTCTATGAATTTTATGCCTTGAAGTCGTCCATTCCGTTTTCCCTGGTTGACTGAGTTAAGCCTTCCGTTCAAAGTACAAACAAGAAGGGAGACAACGGATCTCCTTGTCTGATGTCTCTTTGAGGTTTGATCATTCCAAAGGGGTTGTCAATTATCAATACCGAAAAGGTAACCGTTGATACACACTTCATAATCCACTCAACCCACTTGAAATGGAAACCCATAGCTATCAATAATGTCCTCAAATAGCTCCATTCTACTCTGTCATACGCTTTTGACATGTTCGTTTTAACCGCCATACACTGAGTGGAGATCTCCGGGTGCGTAGATAGACTATGCACCACTTCATGAGCCACCAAAATATTATCTGATATCAACCTATTGGCTACAAACGCTGATTGATTGGGAGAGACATCTCAGGTAGCAAAGGTTGCAATCTGGTTACCAAAATTCTGGAAATAGCCTTGTAGAGTACCAAGCATTAGCTGATAGGTCTCAGATCGATCACCTCTGTGGGACGCTGCATTTTCGGGAGTAAGCAAAGATGTGTATAGTTTCACTCCACCGGGAAAACTCTTTGTCAAAAAAATCTTTGATCTCCTGAATAACTTGGTTTCCAGCAATATCCCAATATTGTTGAAAAAATAAGCCAGTCAACCCATCAGGTCCATGAGCACTAGTGGCATCAATAGCAAACATAGCCTCTCTTATCTCCTCAGAACAAAACTTTTCAATTAGCTTTTCATTCATCTCACCGGAGACTTTGGCCGGAAATTCAGAGAACCAATCCTGGAAACTCTGAGGATTTGAAGATTTAAAAAGATTGTTGAAATAATCAGTGGCCACTTCCCCTTTTGCCGCTTTAGATTTCTTTGGGATCCCATTGACATCGTTAAGAACTTCAATTCTCTTCCTCGATCTGTTACCTTTAACGAAATCATGAAAAAACTTTGAGTTCCTATTCCCCACCCGGAGCCATTTCTGACTCCGTTGACTCCAATAAATTTCTTCACTTTTATAAGCCTGTAAGTTTGGAGAAGAATGAATTATAGCTTTGGTCGCAAGTAATGAGAGAGTTCAAGAGAGAATGAGTGTATCAAATCAAGAGAGTGTAGAAGTATAGTGTAGAAGAAGAAATTATTATTTCTTACTTGATATGGTTCCTAGATACAAGCTAAATATAGACACTTACAATCGAATATTCTAAGTATATGTTGTACACAATTACACATAATGATAGTGACATTTCCTTAAGATCACATGTGATCTTTGTTTGACCTCCCACTTGTGCACACACTCACCAACGGCTCCAAGAGGAAGAATCTCAAAGTCTTGTGACCGTTAGAGGCTGCTCTTCATGGGCTTAACTCGCTAGGCCTCTAAACTGTACGGACGGCCCGCCATGTTGATTATACGGGCATGTACGGACATGTACGGATAGTGGTGTGTGTTTTCATACTCCCCCTCAAGCTTGATCAGGAGCATTGATCAAGATTGGACTTATGAACACCCACCTCATTAAAAACCTTAGTATAGAAAACCACTTGGAAAAAACTATACATAAGGGAAAAAAGTGTAGGTGCCATGTTTGAGACCTTATGGCCGAGTGAGGTCTTTAAGACCAAGTTTGGAGTGAATATACTCACATACTTGTGGACTGGCTGCTTTGGTGAGTACATCGGCCAATTGTTCGGAGCTTTCGGTGTGGCATGGTAGGACGACTCCAACTTGAATTTGTTCTCGAACCTTATGGCAATCTACTTCAATGTGTTTGGTCCTCTCGTGGAACACCGAGTTGGTTGCTATATGGATGGCGGCTTCATTGTCACAATGCATTGTGATTGTCTTTGAAGATTCAATTCCAAGATCCTTGAGAAAAGCTTTGAGCCACATCAGTTCGGTTGTAAGTTTCCTCATGGCTCTGTATTCTGATTCAGCGCTTGATAGTGATACCACCTTCTGTTTCTTGCTCTTCCATGTGACCAGGTTGCCGCCTAGGAACGTGCAGTATCCAGTAGTAGAACGACGGTCTTCGCGATCTCCGGCATAGTCAGCGTTGCAATATCCCACAAGCTCAGTGCTCTCATTGCGTCCCATCCAAATGCCTTGTCCCGGTGAGCCCTTGATATATTTGAGTATTCGGTTCACCATGTTCTAGTGGTGTACGGTTGGTTCTTGCATGTTCTGGCTCACCTGGTTCACAGCAAAACAAATATCAGGCCGTGTGATAGTAAGGTATATAAGCTTACCTACTAGGCGCGTATCACTACAAGAAAACAGGCGTTAGCGACTACACTATTAGCCGCATTGTAGTCGTAAAAACTGTGTTTACGACCAAATAGCGACTAACTCAGACAGTCGGAGATCGAGAGTCGCTAATTAATGTAGTTGTATTTATAGTCCCCTTTTAGCGACTATTGTACGACCAAAAAATGTTGTCGTTATATGGTCATGAAGTAGTCGTCTCGTAGTCGTTAATTAGTGTCTGTTTTACGACTATAGTGTGATTAATTAGTAACTGAGTGTTTATAGTCGCTATATAGTCACTTACCGTAGTGACTATTTAGAAACTACATTACGACTATTTGGCCACTGATGTTAATTTCAGAATCTGTATGTTACGACTATTTAGCCACTGATGTTGAATTTAGAATTTGAAAGTTTCATATACTAATTTCCCATTATCCTCTTCTTTTCATTCCCATTATCCTCTTCTTTTCATTCTTGTATACAAATTTTAATTGAAAGATTCGAATTTGGAAAGACATAATATCGAAATATTGAAATACACGGTACATCCGAGTGGAGTGAGATAGAGTTCATCCAAAAAGAGTTAAGACATAGAAGAAACCTATTAAGAAGTGGTTGATGGAGTTGGAGTTGGATCATCTTGGGGAAAAGGTTTTGTTGTTGTCTGTTTGCTTGCAACAAAATTCTCAAACCGCAGATCATATTCCCTCAGAAACTCCTCTACGATTGAGAAATGGTAAATCTTGTCCTTCTGGGCAGCAATAACTTTGGATTGCTCAGCTTCACCGACAACTGTTTCTGCATCACGCCTCCGCAGTTGAGCAGCCTGTTCTTCTATCATGCGTTGAGCTTCCTTCAACTGTTCTTCGAGAGCCACAAAGGTAGAAGAGCCACATGCTTGCTTATGCTTTCCATTGACAAGGCAGTCCTTGAGGCTTCCAACACCATAAGGTGTTCCTCTTGTATCTTTCTCAGTGGAATTGAAAATAAGAGAAAAGTTAAGATTAGTGGATGACAAATTAAACTACAAGACTATAAATGTGTATTGGTTTTTAAAAAAGTTACCTCAAGGAAACTTTCTGTATATTCTTCTATTGTGAAGTCCTGTGGCCGTGATTCTCCATCTGACACAGCAAAAGACTCTGCCTCGAGTTGAGACAACCTCTCTTGAACAGTCTTCTCATATGTTTCTGCAATCTTCTNATTACTTAGAAGCTAATAATAGACAAACCAACAGAAATGAGATCAATACAAGAGAAGACCACAACCATTGCTATTCGCACAAGACAAGACCACAATCNGCATATGTACCATCAGGCTTTGTATGTGCCTTGTTAAAAACCTCACCAAGTCGGACTTCTCTTCCCAATTCCTCAACCTACAATGTTAGCAAAGAAACATAGATTAACCTAAAAAATAACAGCTATGTAAGAATTGAAAGTGGCAAAAATAACAGCTACTTAACCATTTCGTCTTGAAGCTGTCGATACGACTTTGGCCCTGAGAGGTGGACGTGAGGACCTAGGCCATTACGGTCAGACATACGGGCATCAGAGTAGGTTTTACTCCTTTGTTGTGCTTCTTCAGTGTCCCAGTACGCCTCCATCGTAACCCAGAGAGTGTCGCCAATCCAGTTTGGTTTAACTCGACTAGTCCTCACAGTGCTAACCATGTCTTTGATCCGGTTTTGACAGATTCCCTCAAAGTAAGCTTGAACAGTCCCGGTTATCAAAGGATCCCAAGTGTGGGTTTTCTAGAAAAAAATGAGCTATTGTGAGTGAAAAGAAGACATGTAAAGCTATCTATGAAAGCTATGTAAAAAGGAGCTATCCTTACCGCGAACTCAAGGAAGTATCTCTCTTGTTTATCCCGCGGCACACATGTCCAGCTGTAGAAGGGACNTTTTCGCACAAGACAAGACCACAACCATTGCTATTCGCACAAGAAAAGACCACAACCATTGCTATTCGCACAAGAAAAGACCACAATCATTGCTATTCACATGTGAAGAGGAAAATCATACTATTGGGTGTTCGGTACGGGTGTCGGAGAGAGGACGGTGGTGAACTTATCCCTGTCTAGAACCACAAGTAGTGAATTTAGAGCACACAAGACGTCCGCCAGTAGTTCGGGCAACACCGGAGAAGATTCTTCTTCGAAGTTGTTCGCTTGAGGACGACGGATGCGATGGATGCTCCTGACTTCTGGCCTAACTTCTCGCCTGAGTTTGAGAGGTTCGAACTAGAGAAGGCGGAGAGAAATCCCGACTTCTGGCCTCAGTCCGTGGATTGAAGTGGACTTCTTCTGAAGGAGTCCGGTGTAGCTCGGGTGGAGGTGGTGGATGTGTAGATGAGTTCTGAAAAAGTTGTTGCGGCGGAGGATAGTTCCGGATCTGGGCTGATGACTGTAATTGCAAACCGCCAAGTTGTTCTTCAGGCGTCTGCAGAGGAGGAGGATCATGTCCCGCCGGCGTGAAGTTGTACCGACTGGGCAGAGTATTATGCCGTCGATTTGGTGTTGCCCCCATCGCTCTCTGAGTAACGTTAGGAGCAACCTTCCTCTTCTTCCCTTGATTCGGCATCGTGTTGGTGATTGAGACTGATAGATTCGAAGAGACAGAGAACGAGAGAGGTAAGGAGAGAGGTTTCGAGAGAGTAGGGTTTGAGAGAGAGTTACTAGAGAGGCGATAGAGTTCGAGAGGGTTATTGTCTTGTGAGGCTAGGGTTTTTAGGTTAGTTAGTGGTTTAATGGGCTAAGTTTAGGAATTTGTAGGCCTAATTAGTTAATTAGGTAGTGGGTTTGGGCCTTAATTAGTTAAATTGTAAACATTTAAATGATTAAGGTAGAAATTCTAATAATCAAATCAATTTATTATTTTTCTAAAAATTATAATTAAAAATTTAAATTATTTTAGTACTTAGTAATCCTTAATGAAAATTAATTTAAATTACAGATTATAAATATAATTTATTTGGGTTTAAATATTGAAACAAAAAAAAGAAATAAGGAAAAGATTATATATATAACCTATATAGATGCCTTAAATAGAGCATATTCATAAGTCCAAATCCTAATAGATGCATTATGCAAATATTGTTTGTGAATAAAAATAAGAAAATGATAGGTTTCTTAAAACATATTTTTGTTTTTCTTCTTTTGCTTTGCCTTCTATTGCCGACAGGTTCTTTCGTATGACAGCTACTTCACGATCGTTTAAATGCATCGAACGGATCTATTGTTCTTGTAAACACTATATGGACAGAGAAACTTACCGCCATTATTCTGAACTGTATCTTGGCTACTTGCAAACAATAAGAATTGGTCCAACCCCACTTCGAATTCTAATGAAAAATTTCCCGCCATTATATATATATTTTTATTAGAACTATATATATATATATATATTTTTTGGGAGAAAATAAAAGTTTTTATAAAGCCAATTTTTTTTTTGTTCTAGAATTTTCTTTTTTAGGGAAGGAAAGATACTTGTGTTGGAATGAAGAAGACAAATAGGTGCAATTTGTTTTTAAAGACTAAACCTATGCCACTAATAGGCAACTACTTAATAACAGTTGGTACACCAACCCCCACATGAAAAAACACATTTTTTTAACTGTCTTTTATGACTATTTGGCGACTACGGGGTGACTATTTAATGACTCGCCGAATGAGTGGCACAATAATCGCTAATTTGACGACTATAGTACGACTATCAACTGTGGTCGGTAAGGTAGTGATTCAGTGGCGACTAAGTTACTGTAGTCACAACGTAGTCGCCAAGTGGTCACTATTTGGTCGTTATTTTTGGCGACTACAAATGTAGTCGCTACTTGTAGTCGCTAATCGACTGTTTTCTTGTAGTGTATATAGTGTGACATCTTCGAATGGAGCTGCCTCAAGCTCCCCCTTTCCTCCTGCCTTATAGTTTTCTTCAAGTGGTGTTGTCACAGCCTTTGAACCAAGTTTTCCTGCTTCACTTAAGAGATCAAGAGCATATTTTCTTTGTGATAAGAATAACCCTTCATTAGACCGATATACCTGTCTTCTAAACTAGGCGGGGGCCTCATATAGACTTCGTCTTCAAGCTCGCCTTGTAAGCATGCGTTCTTTACGTCCATTTGCCATAGTTCCCAGTCCAAGTTAGTGGCCAACGAGAGAACAACCCAAACAGTGTGTAGCTTGGCCACCGGAGCAAACGTATCTCGATAGTCGTCCCCGTACATTTGTGTAAAGCCGCGTGCAACCAGTCAGGCCTTATGGTGTTCAATCTCCCCGCCACTCTTGTATTTGATGGTAAAGATCCAGCATGATGTGACTGCCTTCTTTCCTTTTGGTAGGTCAGCCTCATCCCATGTATGGTTTTTCTCCATGGCTGTGGTTTCCGCACTCACCGCATCTCGCCACACCTTGTGGTCCTTGGCCTCATTGTAGGTTTGTGGAATATTTGGCCGAGGAATGCTTGGTGGTCCAAAGGGAAATGATCAAGAGTACATACAGCTTGAATCGGATGGGCGACTGCAGCATTGTTGTAGTACACGCGGAGAACATGTTGTAGCCGTTGACTTCGTCGTAGGGGAATAACCTCCCCATGATCATGTTGTAGTCGTTGACTTTGTCGTAAGGGGATAACCTCCCCATGATCATGTGCTTCATCATCATCATCATCGTCATGTATAAGTGGCTCATCAGGTTGACTCTCCTTGTCGAGTGCTTGCTCTTCATTGGACTCGGACGGGTCACCAGAGGTAGGCTGAGTGAGGGCTGCATCTGAACCCTTTGGGTCAAGGTCAACAGGTGGAACAAAGTCTCCTGGTGAGTTTGGCCCGGCTGATTTGTCGGTGTCCCGATCGTTTTCGACACCTAGCCTCTCAAGGATAATGCAAAGGTTCTTGGCGCGGTCGGATGTGGAAGTTGTCAATTCGCGAAGGTCATCCCATTTCTTCTCAGGAGCATAGCATTTATAACCTTTTTGAGTAGTTGAGTAACCAATGAACATGCTTTTAGTACTCTTGGCGTCTAGTTTGTCTCGTAGCTCTCCCGGTTTTAACACGAAACACATACACCCAAACACACGTAAGTGATCAAAAAAAGGCTTTTCCTTGTTTAATACCTCAAATGGTGATATGTCTTGTAGGATTTTTGTAGGAATACGGTTGATTAGGTAACATGCCGCAAGTACTGCATCTCCCCAAAAACATTTTGGAACGTTGGTGTAGAACATCATAGAGCAGGCCACTTCCATCAGATGTCTATTCTTCCGTTTGGCAACACCATTTTGTTGTGGGGTGTATGGACAGCTCGTTTGATGAATTATACCATGTTGGGTGAGATGTTGTGAGAAAGCATGGCTTGTGTAATCCCCACCATTATCTGAGCTTAAGATTTTAATCTTTGCATTATAATGGTTAGTTACATAATTTTGAAAACTAATGAAAGCTTCAAGAACTCTATCTTTAGTAGGAAGCAAGGTGAGCCATGTATACTTAGATTTTTCATCAATAAAAGTAATAAAATATTTTTGATTTTCTCTAGATAAACATGGAGATGTCCACATATCAGAGTGAACCAAATCAAAGCAATTTTCATAAATAGTCAATGACTTAGGAAGAACAGATTTGCAATGTTTACCAAGGATACATGCCTCACACTCATCATTTTTAAAAGAAATATTTGGAAATATTAATTCTAAAGCTCGAGAATGAGGATGTCCTAGTCTAGCATGCCACATAACATTGTTTTCTCTAACATTAATTGAGCTAAAACAAGACAAATTTGAAGAAGATAGATTTAGATCTTTAAGCAAGTAGAGGTCATCTTGAGTGACACCTTGGCCAAGAACTTTACTTGTCTCAATATCCTGAAAATAAACATCATTAGGACCAAATATTGCATAACAATTTAAATCAGTAGTAGCTCTCTTAACCGATAAAAGGTTTGAAGTGAAACTAGGCATATAAAAAGCCTTAGATGATTTATCAAACAGTTTCAAGTTTCCTATTCCCTCAACCGGTATCTTCTCACCATTAGCTATAATCACATTTCCTAAAGCAGGTTTAATGTCACTAATCAACTTAGAATCACTAATCATATGATGTGATGCACCAGAATCAACAATGAGAGGTTTATTATGTTTTAAAGCAAGATAGGAGTTACCGGAGGCCTTCTTGAGGGGTTTGATGAGGGCGTCCAGGTCTGACTTCCTTACTAGCTCCGAAGAGGAAGCTAGTGCAGTGCCATTCCCTTCAAGAGCTCGATTGTTTGGCTCAGTGGTTACTGCTTCCCCCACCATGGTGGCTTGATGCGCCCTTTGTCCTCCTTGGTTTGTCATGGCTCGGTTGGCTCGGAGATGAGGGTAAAGAATCCAGCACCGGCTCTTGAAATGGCCGACCTTCTTACAATGATCACAAACAGGTGGGTTTTTGTCATCCTGTTTGTAGTAACCTTTGTTTGCGGAAGCAATCTCCACCTTGTTGGCGGTTACTAGCTCTCCTTTGCCTCCAAATAGCCCAATAGAGCCGTGTTCTTTCTGAATCTGGTTGCACACGTCGTCAAGGTTTGGGATCTTGTCTGACCTCAAAATAAGCTTGATGAGATCATTGTAAGATGGATCCAAGGTGAGGAGTAGGCCGAACACTTTGTCATGTTCACACCTTTCATTTAAGATCGCCGGATCTATAGTCGCCAGTCGGAGCATCTCGAGTTCAGCCCAGAGAGATCTAAACTTTCCAAAATGTTTGGTGAACTCCATATCTTCTTGATTGAGATTATTGATGGCTCTTTTTTTATCTCAAATATTCGGTTGACATTAGTGACATTTCCGAATACATTTTGGGGAGTGTCCCATAGATCCTTTGCGGTTTCACAATAGGAATATGCTTCAAGGATTGGAGCATCAAGGGAGTTTTGAATAATGGCAAGAACACTCTGGTCTTCTTGGAACCACTTGTCTTCACCGCTAGTGACAACTTCTTTGCCATCTTGGGTTGGTGGCTCTTTTGGTGCTTCACTTGAAGTAATGTGGGTCCAAAGCCCTCAGCCTCACAGTGCCGTCTTGGTGGTTCTTGCCCACAGCAGATAGTTCTCTCCTTTGAGAGTAACTGGGACAATCAAGGTCTTGTTGCCTTCCATGTCGTAATATCTGTTGGGTAATGCTACTGTCCAACGGGTAAAGATAAGGTTCTTTCAAGAACGAAACAGAATGAGATTGAAGAGAAAGAGTTTAAAGTGGAAGAGTTTAGTGGGTGTGAGATTCGGAGTAAGGAACGAACTTGCTCTGATACCATGTAAGTTTGGAGAAGAATGAATTATAGCTTAGGTCGCAAGTAATGAGAGAGTTCAAGAGAGTATGAGTGTATCGAATCAAGAGAGTGTAGAAGTATAGAAGTGTAGAAGAAGAAATAATTATTTCTTACTTGATATGATTCATAGATACAAGCTAAATATAGACACTTACAATCGAATATTCTAAGTGTATGATGTACACAATAACACATAATGATAGTGACATTTCCTCTTGTACAGACATGTACGGACAATGGTAAGTGTTTTCATAAAGCCTTTACCAGTTCTCTCTTGATAACATGAACCTGATGAGGATTTGGCCATCTACCCGATTAGACCCTTCTTAAGCCGCCTCACACTGGAGAATTTTGTCTTTGGAGTTCAGGTTGTTCCTTCTTTTCCAGGCACTTAGAGCTTTTCTACAATCTCTCATTCTGTGAGCAACTAAAAGACCCCGGTTTCCATTCTCTGGTTTCCATGCTTTCAGAATTGCCTCTTTCACTGCCGGCTTATGAAGGAACCTTTTATCAAAACGAAATTTCCCTTTATAAGAGTCTTGACAAGATATTAAACTGGTTAGAACCATCCTATGATCAGATCCTCTCATGTCCAAAAAACCTTCATTTGAAGCAGCGAAGCTTAAAAACCACTCCTTGTTTCCAAAAGCTCTGTCCAGCCTACACTGTATCCAATGATCCCCCCTCCTACCAGCCCATGTAAACAAATTACCTGAACTGGGTAGTTCCACCATATCACATGCTTCCAGCATTTGAGAGAAAGGCTTGAAGACATTGTCACTCCTTCTAGGACCACTAATCTTTCACCATTGTTCAGAATGGCATTAAAATCCCCTATTATACACCACCTCTCTCTTCTACCAACTCCAAACCGAGTGATTCTTTCCCATACATTGTTCCTTTTACTACTATCCAGATCACCATATACACACGAGAGGAAAAAATTTGTTGATCCAAACTGAACCTGCAGATCAATCAAGTTTTTATCCTCGAGTAAAATATATAATTGAACACTACTTTTCCACATCAAAGCCAGTCCACCACATTTACCCACCGGCTGTACTGTGAATAGTCTATCATACCCCAAAAGACACTGTACATCCACCAATCTATCCTTACACTACATGGTTTCCTTAAGAAACAAAATCTCAGGGAAATGCTTTTTACGCAGATCCTTGAGCCTAGAAATCACCAAATCTTGAGACCGTCCAAAACCTTGGCAATTCTAGCTGATGATGCTCATTAAACATTGGGCGATCCCTCATGTGGGATCACTTTCGAAGGTTTAAGCTTTGTAGATTTGGCAGTGCTTCTTCCTTCATCCCTAGCTTTCCTTTTTTTCCTTGATACCTTTTGTTAAAACGGTAATGAACCCTTGAGACTGACCTTCGATACTCACTCCTGGATTCGGATTCTTGAGTCTTTTTTGAAGTCTTTTCCTCGGCTTATTCTTTTTAGGAGGAAAACAATTCGGCTGGTGAGTTTCTTATGTTATGAGTCTACATGGAATCTTATTAAAAAAACGATTCTTAGATTATCTCTTACTTTTTTTTTTAATGTTTTATCCTCTATATATATTTTTAAAATCTACTGATAGAAGTACTCTAAACTATCGAAAATTGAAAGCAAAAAGAAAACAAATAAGTTTATAATATATAATCTTATGTACATTATTTTGTAAAATCATAAATAATTGTTATTTCTAAAAGATTCAAAATAGCATTAAAAAATAATTGAATTTTTAAATAAGATGTGTTAAACTGTGTTTATTTCACACTATTATTTATTTAGTGTCCATTAAAATCGGAAATCTTATATTATGTGGATTTGGATATGAAATGGTAATGTGAATATGGTGACATCAGAAACCACAAAATGGCAATATAATTCTAATATGTGGCTTTTGGGTCTGTTTTTAGTCACCTCATCGAAGTCCCAAGAAGCAACACTACTCTATCTATCAACAACATTTTTTATATGGCCATCTTGGCAAAACATTTAATTAGCAATTGAGTGAGACCGACTTCAGGGAGTTTGGTTATCTCGGTCGTGAGGCGTACTTGGTGAAACAATCCGACCCGTTTTTTTATTTATTTAAAATATCCTAATATCTATACTCACTAGCATCCCACCCCAATCAATAAAAAACAGCAGATAACAATTAAATCATTCCAACAACCAATAACCAAATAATGAATAACATGCAACCAATTCCAGCAATAATTCAAACATAAACAAAGTCCAGAACCAGCAATCCTAACAACTGTTCTAGTAAACTAAGTTCCACTCTAGCATCCTATCAAAGACACAGAGCAAACACTGCGTTCAAGCATTCATCTAAGAAGTCCAAGAAATCGATTCGGCCAAGACAATCATCGGATAGGTCGTCCGGCCTTCGTCTTTACCCAAGGACGAGGGTGACAAAGACGTTAGAATCATGACTTGTACTCTTTTTCCTACTTCGGGTTTGTCTCAATGGGTTTACCGAAGGGGTTTTAACGAGGCAAAGATTTCTGACGCACAACACCGCGTTTTGAAGCCAATGACGTGGTTCCCACGTCCAGCCTAAGGATGTGGCCTATTTTATTTTTTCCCTTAAGCTTTGCGTTTAGGACTTGTCTAGATCCTTCCTTTATGAACATTGGAAAAGTGTGACGTGTGTGGCCTTGTTTAAAACCACAAAGAGGGGCAACGTGTTCACCGTCTGTGGAGACGCGTCAAGGGCAAACATGTGCGGACCAAAGCGAGTCCGCGTGTCCCTAGCTCCCTCTAACCCTCACACTATTTAAGCGTCCAACGCCGCTAGCTTAGGTTGTCAGACTTGAATAAGAATTAAAATTCCCAAAGAGAGAATCTTTGTTTCTTGTCTCACCTCTCTCCTTAGCCCAAGTCTGGGACTTGGCTCTTAAGAAAACCTAGGAGATTCACGAACCGGGTTCGTAGTCTCTTAGTTCGACCGTATCATGAGCCGAGCCATCTCTCGTGTGTCGTTGCACCGATCCACCTTCGCTTCACTCGCAACCGCTCGAGTCCATCATCGTTTCATCTCGCATCCGCTTGTGCCCATTGTTTCATCGTCTCATACTTGCTCGTGAATCCCCATCGTTCCGTGTCGTATCCTCTCGATCCGTCCTGTGTTCCCCGACTCATCTCAGTCGAGCCGTATCGATCTGCATCGATCCGTCCGAGCGACATGACCGAGTCCTTCCGTGCAACTTTCATTTCCCTCGTTCGTTTGCTTCCATATTCCATTTCCACCGTTCATTTATCCCGTAAAGACGAGCCACCAAGCCTTGACCGAGGAAAGTCTTACCCAACTCAACCGTCTCGAGAGCATTTGTTCCTGACCGAGTCGGCGAGATCGTGTGACCGAGCCGAGTCCCAACCCGCGATCACATCAACTAGTGTCAACCGACACCCTCACCAAATTCCCAAAATTTGGTTCACGGGTGTTACACCTGGCTACTATATCTATGCCAGAATCAGTAGGTCAGGTTGTTGTTGGTGAGATTCCTATGATTCGGGAGTCCGAGGATGTGTTTCAGTCGTTGCAGAGGTTACCACCATCTCGATCTTATCCCTACTTCTCTTCTCAAACCATGGAGAAATTTGAGACGGATCCATACTATGCTGATCAGAAGAGGGAGAGGCAGTTAGATGACTGGCGAATAGCCATAGCCGACGGTTATTTGGGCATGCCTCTAATATGCCCTTGTGGCAAACGAATTGTCAAAGAGATCTCTCCAACAGAAATATAGAAAAAGAGATGGTTTGCTTGCGTTAAGTATGAGGTAAAGTTAAATTGTCTAATTCTCCTAATCAACACTCATGCCGGGCATCGCTTCTCTTCAATCAAAAACTCTGAATCTCGCCTCCAAGCTTCTCCAATTTTTCCCAAATGATCCCAGGAGCGAATCCAAGCCTCATGAGCCACGAAAAACACATAAAACTCAAAGGAAACAATCACACAACACACAAAGTCATAGAAATTAGAGATCTTAGCTTAGATAAGCTATGATCATGCACTCACCTTAGCCAAAAGAGAGAGATCTCACCAACAATGACGAAAAGCACACCACCACAAGCTTCTCCCACGTTCTCAGCCTTAGAATTCCAACCTCCAAGCCAAAAACTCACAAGAACAGGGACAAAAGCTTCAGAAAACCTTCAGGAAACTCACAGGAACTTTGGGAATCGCTTTTTTCACTTTTTCCACACAAAGGAGGCGACAAATAGGTTTTCTAAACCTAAAAACATCGATCTCACGCCTTAAATACGATCCCCAAACCGAACCAACTCCAACCGAGAATCCTGAAATCGAACCGAACATCTAACCGCACACTTTGTTGATCGACACCACTAACTGTGTCGATCGACACCTCTACCAAAATTCCAATTTTTGGTTCGCGGGTGTTATAGATTGCCAAACTAAATGAAGTGGTGGCGGGTCTTCATAGTCGACTCAATATCCTTGATAAATTGTGTTTTGAATGATTTGTTTTTTCGTTGGTTGTTTAGAACTTATTTTTTTTATGACTCACCTCATCTATGTATTGCTCGAACTTATTTAGAGCTTGTTTGTTGAATGGTTCAATTTTGAAAAATTGTATCTTGTTCAGTTTTGAAAGATACGAAGTGGTGGGTTTCCTGGAAACAAACAACTTAGTTTTACATAGTTGTACTAGTAATATTGAAGCCAAATCCATGAAAATACTTTGTTTTACATAGTTTTACTAGTAATACGCTGCCAAATCCAGTCTTCACATCGGATTATTCTTGGACCTTGTGACTCGAGTGTTAACCATGTTATCTACGGCAATCCATTTATCACCCCTCTTCTTCTTCTTCTTCTTCCCTCTTCCTTCTTATACTTGCGAAGTACTCGGATCCTCGTTTGGGGGATCTATAGGGAGCTCCTCTACAAGCACCTGCCATGAAACCAAATAGATAATTGTTAATACCTGTTATGGTAATAATAGAGTATCTTACCTTTGATTTTTCTTACTCCTTCACATATACTTCCAACTGTTTGATCCTTCTTTCAAGCCCATCAATATTTGCCAAAATGTTATCGAACTAGATTTTCATATCCTGCTTCATGGTGTTTAGAAGATCCACCAATTCAATAGTATCTACTCTCGGTTGTTCAATGACTTATATTTCCTTATTCACATTGTTTTTTCCTAACTGGGAAGATCTGCTGGGTACATCTCTTCAAAAGATACAAACAATCCTCTACGAAGACGCCTCATCCTACTGGCAACAACGACATCATGAGCATCATCTTCCTCAGCTTCTTCTATGATTTCTTTGAGAAGAGGAATTTCTTCATCAATGGATGCAATCACACTAGCAATTTCCTGTGTAAACAATCAACTTTAGATACATAATAACCCAAATTATTCAAAGGATAAGTAAATTCAGTTGTTAGGATAACTAACCGTTGTTGTACCAAGTTTATTATTTATTTTCTCAAGAGGAAACCCTTTCTTCTTGGTTTTCTTAAATCTTCTCCTGCACATCCTAGTACAGTTTTCATCCGCCTCATGAATTTCTTCAATGAATTCGTTCCCCAATATTGAAATTGCCTCAAATACTAAAAACTACACAACAAACATATAACTAAAGTTAGCTTCAATTTCAACAATGAATAAGTCTTCAAATTTTAAAACTCACTCACCTCCAAAAGAATATAGAAACCTCGAACAGACCATAACACACCCTCTTTCTCCACGAACCTTCCAAAATGGCTCATTGTATGAGAAATTGATTTTAGCATGTGATCGAATGATAATCTTCCCCAAGGAAACGTTTTACAAAAATATAGATCATTCACCGCTCTTAGAAAAAAATGATCGACCCCCATAGCATTTTTCCCAAAGTCTTTTGTCTGGCATACAATGATGCCTCCTAGAAAGAAGAAGACCACCATCTTTAACCTATCACGAGAACGACATGGTTCCATTTCCTCAAGTTTTTTTTCACGTCTTGAAGACTAACCTTTTTTTATTTAAAAAATGCTTCCTTTTGAAGTCATCACTGCCCACTTTCTTATAATTCAGTGGATAGCTCCAACAGTTTAATCCAGACATCAACGCGTGTTCCCTCAGACTATAACTGATTGGTACACCATTTACAACAAACCATGCTTCCTTCGTTTTTTCTATGTGTGCCGCTCGAAGAAGGAGCATCCACATTCCCATAAGGTTATGGTTTGGGTCCCTAGGCATGTGGAAAATGTATTTGAACTGTGAATGCTCCTCAAACCAATCCTTCTCATATAGTAAGTGGATGCTTCAAGCCTTCTATCACTGTCAAAGTTTCACAAATATGACACCTTGTCGATAAGTTGATTTTCTTCTTGTACTCACTATGAGGGAAGTACATTCCTAAAGGTTGAATCGTTTCCGTTTCCTCCTCCGATTCCTGAAACAATAACAAGTTTACCTAGTTATACCAGTTTTACACAAAAGAATTGTACTAGTTCTGCCAGTTTTACACTCACTAGTTGTACCAGTTATGCTAGTTTTATACACTAGTTGTACCAAGTTCTACCAGTCTTACACACACTGGTTATACCCAGTTCTACCACTTTTACTTACATTTTAAAAATCCTATTCAATTTCAAATGACAAATCCTAGTACTTACACTTGAATCAATGTGATCGCTCTCACTTCGGCTTGTACTCCTTCTTGAGTTAGTTCCGAGTCCGAACTTCCCTCATTATCTTCTTCTTCTTCTCCATCTCCTTCTCCTTCTCTGTCTTTTTCTTCTTCTCCATTACTCGATTCCAAAGAAATGGATCCCTTGTTATCTCCTCCTTTTCCCCTTCTTCTTCCTCTTTTTCTCCATTACTTGATTCCGGAGAATTCGTGCTATCTCCTTCTTCACTCATAGTAATGGTTGGTTCCAGAACCCTTTCTTCTTTTTCTGCATTACTTGATACTTGAGAACTCGTGTTATCTCTTTCTTCACTGACAGCAATGGTTGGTTCCAGATCCAGAATAGTTTGTTCAAGGATCGAATCTGTCTCTCCTCGTACTGCCGCCAAAATCAAATTTGACTCTCCTTCTTCTTCCTGAGATAGGGAATTCGCGTTATCCCCTTTGTCACTCACCAGAATTATAGGTTCCGGAACCCTTTCTCTTTCTTATTCTACCACTAGAATAGTTTATCCCTGATTCGAATATGTCCCCTTCTTCTTCCTCAAACGAGAGCTCCTTCTCGGAAAACCCCCTTGTTTTCACCATCTTCTTAATCGATTGATCTCGTGATTGAAAGCCCTAACCGTAGTTCTACTTAGTTTCACCCATAGGGGCGGATGTAGGTAGAAGGGTACTAGGGCACGTGCCCCATACAAAATTTGATAATTTTCTACTTTGTTATGTAACTTGTTATGGAGATGAAACAATTAGTTGATTGTACCCCATGTTCTCTGCTGAATTTTTTTAGCTAATGAATTATTACTTTCTCTTTCTATTATTTTAAGGTAATAAATGATGTTCATATTAGTCTAGTTATTCATTTTTTACCTTTTTATACAAATTATTATAACCAATTGTAGATAAACACATTAAATAATTTTGCTTCATTTACATGTCTTTTGATATATGTTCATATAAAATTTATAACTTAAAAATTTATATGTTAAATATATTGTGCCCCATGTTAATAATATTTCTAGATTTGCTCTGTTCGACCAAATTGATTGATTTGCTCTACGAAAGAGAGAGGAGAGAGCGGTTTTTTTAAAAATAAAATTTACAATTTTCAATTTAGTTTTTGTTTTAAATTTCCGGGTTTGTGAATAGATCCGACAAGAATTTGGTCAGGTGGATATTACCCAGATTGTCTGTGTAATTATCTTGATTTTTTTAGGGTAAGAATGTAAAACAGCCCTTAAAGAGAGGGAGTTTTGAGATTGACAAAAAAAATTTAGGGACTTTTGAGATGAAAACTCTTTTAATTTCTGGGTTAGAAATGAAGAAAAAAAAAAAAATATATATATATATATATATAACTAGACATGTCAAAAAACTAACTACAATAAAAAACATTATAATTACTAGTCATGGATAAATATAAATAGACATTCTTGCTTAGAAACGGAGAAATAACTATATGTGAAGAGAAATTACATTAAAAATATACATAGATAAATATTCAAAGCTCTCAATAAAATTATTATAAAAATCTTAATATAGATGAAGTTGTGAGATAAAAGTCTTATACCCTTAAGGTTAGACATAACTGTGATTGCACAATTTTTTTTTCACACTCTATAATGTGTAGAATATACATTTTGTTAGTCTACATAAACACAACTAAATTAAAAATTCTTAAGGCTAGCAAAATGAACCAAAAAATCTATAAGAGAAACACAAACTCAAAGCCAATAATAGTAGGGAAAAGTTTCTCTTTCGGAAAACTAAAACTCTCTTATGCCTACTAAATTGCAAAACAGTATGTTCAAGGACTTGGGTAGCATTTAAGATTGTATAATCGGTCATATGAATTAAAATATAATACAGTAGAAAATTATTTCAAAAATATACTTTTTAATATTTTTTAAAGGTAAAATAAATATCTACAAATCATCAGTCGATGCAACGTTCGTTTTGTGTGGAACGATTAAGTGAAATGCTCGTTTTGTTGCGTTTTGTTGCGTTTTGTATTGGGAAACGTCAGGGCTGAGTATTTATTGTCGAGACTCGACACCTTTAAGGGGTTTTGGCCGTTTTTGAGAGTTAGAATAGGAGAGAAAGGTTTGCCATCGAGTTTTGTGAGATTTGGTTTGCCGTGAATCCTCAAATCGGTAGACGCAAGACACAATGCATCGATCGATGCAAGGCGTGCATCATTCGATGCAGAGGGAGTTGCATCGGTCGACACAAGGCGCGTGTCGATTGATGCATTTCACAACTGACGACGTTTTGTGGTTTGGTTGTTTATGTTTTATTGTGATTGTTGCTTGTGCTTGGAGTTCTTATTGCTTGTGTGTATAGTCCAGTAGATGGAAGGATTGCCTCACTAAGTATTTCTGGTAATACTTACGTCTCTCTTTTGTGTTGTGGCGCAGGTAAAGGCAAAAGTGTGATCGTGGAATAAGAAGAAATTCAGACCATCAGAGATTAGCCTAGACTGCAGAATGCCACGGAGATCAGGAGTTTTCTCGGGTTGGTAGGTTACTACAGGAGGTTTGTGCAGGGGTTTACGAGCAGGGCACAGCCGATGACTAAGTTGACAGGGAAGGATATCCCGTTTGTTTGGTCACAGGAGTGCGAGGAGGGTTTAACAAGCCTGAAGGAAATGCTGACTGTTAGGCCAATGTTGGCAGTGCCAGAGCAGGGGGAGCCCTATATGGTTTATACTGATGCATCTAGAGTTGGTTTGGGGTGTGTGTTGATGCAGCATGGGAAGGTGAATCTACGCTTCGCGGCAGTTTCGGAAGCATGAGGTGATGGCTGCTGTAGTTTTTGCCTTGAAGATCTAGAGATCTTATCTTTATGGTGCGAAAGTACAGGTGTTTACAGATCATAAGAGTTTGAAGTATATATTCACTCAGCCCGAGCTAAATTTAAGGCAGAGGCGATGGATGGAGCTGGTGGCAGATTATGATCTGGAGATAGCCTACCACCCTGGTAAGGCTAACTTGGTTGCAGATGCTCGGAGTCGGAAGCGGGCGGCTTCGGCTCAGGAGCAGGACATAGAGTCTCTGGTAGGAGAGATTAGTACGTTGAGGTTGTGTGTTATTTCTTAGGAGCCGTTGGATTTGGAGGCGGCTGATAGAGCAGATCTTCTGAGCAGAGTGCGGTTTGCTCAGGAGAAGGATGTGGGGCTCTGATATGTCTATATTTTGCATCTCCTTAGCCTGTATTTGTCATGCAATTAGCTAGGACAACTAGTCGGTTTGCATCATTTTAGAACCTTTTTTGTACACTTTGCATGTTTAGGAAGTTTCTGCATCATCCTTGCATACATTGTGCATTTCGGAGTTTTTCAGGTGTCTAGGAGACATTGGAAGCGCAGAGGATCAAGCCATGCTCAACCTCCGCAATCAAGCCATGCTCAACCTCCGCAATCGAGCCACGCTCAACCTCCGCAACCGAGCCACGCTCAACCTCTGTAACCGAGTCACGCTCAACCTCCGCAACCGAGTCATGCTCAACCTCCGCAATCGAGCCACTCCCAACTGCATCAACCGAGCCATCCTCACTTTCACAATCGAGCCATCCTCACTTCCACAATCGAGCCATCCTCACTTCCACAATCGAGCCATCCTCAACCGCCTCAATCGAGCCATCACTCGAGCCACCGGTCTAGGGATTCAGCTTTTGACGTCTTCATGAAAGTTGTAAAGAATTGAGTCATCGTTCCAATGCCATTTATTTCAAGCCAATCGGAGGTGTGGTTCAAGAGTTATCATTGTTTTAGTGGATGCGTATACACCCACCTCGAGCCACTTTCACCGACCATGCTCGAGCCATTTTCACTCACACCACCCGAGCCACTCCTACTCACACCACTCGAGCCACTCCTACTCATACCATTCGAGCCACTGGACGCACACGGACAAAATCGCGTATGCCAGGAAGACGCTCCGTCTGACATGATTCAGGAGATTCCCAAACCGACGCTCTATCTTGTCGTTTTAAGTTTTAGTGATTCATGCGTTTTCACTATATATACATTTTGTTAAGTCTTGTTTTGGACATCTTAGTTTTTATCTCGTTTTCTTTTGTAAGGTTTCCCTAGCCACCAAAAACGTAGTCTGACTTTGTATCCCGATATCTTTGAACGTATTCAGTATTTTGGTTTGATTTCTTCTACAAAGTTGTTCTTCACATTTTAATCTATCTAAGAATGCTTGTTTTAATGTTTTCTGGGTTTCCATCCTTGACTATGATTTTCGGATCTGAGTAGTGTGTTAGTTCTTGAGAATGGGATATATTAGGTGGACGATCTTAGGATGTAGAGTGTTTAAGCTTTGATTGTATGATTCCCTTCTGGACTAGAGTTAAAATTACTAGTTTCTCTCTGATCAATTGGAACTAGGTTCGAGACATTTCCGCACCCAAAAAGTGTTTGATGAAATGTCTGACCAACTAGTGCCAGAGACTTACGTTCCTAGCCTAAGAGATTAGTTGTCTAAGATGTTTGTTGACGTGAATGAACTTGTTTGTCATGCCTGCTCGACCACGTTTCTCTAGCGAGAGCTGGGTATGGAAGTGGTTGAGTCTGAGTAGCTTTTGCCAAGATTTTGGATTAGCTAAGTTGTGATGTTCATTGTTTAGGGATAGTTTGCTTGNTTAATGTTTTCTGGGTTTCCATCCTTGACTATGATTTTCGGATCTGAGTAGTGTGTTAGTTCTTGAGAATGGGATATATTAGGTGGACGATCTTAGGATGTAGAGTGTTTAAGCTTTGATTGTATGATTCCCTTCTGGACTAGAGTTAAAATTACTAGTTTCTCTCTGATCAATTGGAACTAGGTTCGAGACATTTCCGCACCCAAAAAGTGTTTGATGAAATGTCTGACCAACTAGTGCCAGAGACTTACGTTCCTAGCCTAAGAGATTAGTTGTCTAAGATGTTTGTTGACGTGAATGAACTTGTTTGTCATGCCTGCTCGACCACGTTTCTCTAGCGAGAGCTGGGTATGGAAGTGGTTGAGTCTGAGTAGCTTTTGCCAAGATTTTGGATTAGCTAAGTTGTGATGTTCATTGTTTAGGGATAGTTTGCTTGAGGTATGTTAAACACTCTGTAGACTAGGATACTCCACCGACATCAATTACCCCATCCTTAGGACTTCTTTCTTTCTGATTTTTATTACATTCCTGGAACTGTTTTGTTTGTTCATGCTTAGAATCGTTTTCGGTATTACTTATTCTTGTTCGGTACTTGTCATACATTTGCGTTTATGATTCTGTGACTCATTTTTGTTTTGTATTTTGACCATTCTAGGATTGTTAGAAAAATACTCTTTTTGAATTGGCTTAACTTGTGATTTCTTGATTGCATCTCAATTGTTAGTAAAGTGTCCCAACTGGATTGTCACTTTAACTATTACAACTGCATAAGGTTAATTGAACCAACTAGAAGACACAAAAATCCTAGCATCAATTTGGCGCCGTTTCCATTTGGGATTCGTTTTGTACTTGCATATTAGGATTGAGCCTAGGTTTATTCATATAGGGTTGTTGCATTTAGCATAGGGGTTGATGATGATTGTAACCTTGTTAGCATGCTGGATTCAATAGGATAGGATCAAGGCCCTTGTTATTAGTTCTTTGATGCTTGTTGATTGAACTTGAAAATGCAAGATTGAAGCATGTTTTGAATTGATATCATTCCCTATCTACCTGAACCTAATTCTGACTTGCAATTGTCATGTGATGCATTGAAGTTGAACTCATGGATACCATACACATACTTGGATTGTCTTTCACATTTTTACCACCCTTGTCAATCCAAGTAGCTGATTCCCATCTTTGGAACAGTTCCCCGCACCCTTAACCAACCGTTCTTTCAAGCCAATTGTATTATTGAGTGTCAGGCCTTTTCCGAGTTGAGATTGTTAGAAAGTGTTAGGTTCTAACCGACAAGAGTAGGATCCTGTGTAGTTCTAGTTCGCGTTATCCGGACTAGTAGGACTAGGTGAGAACTCGATTTTGGGTATTGGGTATGGATTCATGCAGAAAAGTAAAGAGGTAGAAAGTCTTTAGGAGGGGGATGTGTTTACATAGTTTACACGTCTAGTAAAGGATTTGGGTTTAGCAAAGTAAAAAGAGTTATTGGTTCTGGGCATAAAATAAAAAGATTAGACAAAGAAAAAAAAATGCTTAAGTTGTCTAGAGTCCCTAGAAGAAAAGAAAATGAACCATAGTGATAATAAAGATTTCCCAATCTGCTAGAATGAAAAGAAGTGAACTCCTCCTAAGACTAACTGTAAAAAGTTTGAGATGAAGTTTCTGATGAAGGGTAGAGATAGGACCAAATTTGGTTTGGAGTGTTCTTTGGGTAGACAGGGCGCTGCTCTTGTATGGATCAGTTGGTTTCAACCTTTCGCCTTCTCTTAAGCTCAACTCCTTTTCGTGAGAGAACCTTGTTCTGTATTGATAAAACCGCTTGATGAGGAGACCATCTGTGTATGTAACCTTTACCCTAGCCAAATGAGTTCAATGACATTGCTTAGATTGATTCACGGTTCTCTGTTAATGAATGTTAAAGGGGATGATTGATAGGATTGCATGTGTAGATTTGAAATAAAGTTCCTTCACCATGCATCATAGAACTAAAAACAAGGACCTTGATTCTAACTACTCTATTCAGCATGTTTTAGGTTCTCAGACCCCATCTTCACACCTCTCTTCCATACTTTGTTCTTGATAGTTTGCTTGAGGGCAAGCAAAGAATAAGTTTGGGGGAGTTGATATGTCTATATTTTGCATCTCCTTAGCCTGTATTTGTCATGCATTTAGCTAGGATGACTAGTCGTTTTGCATCATTTTAGAACCTCTTTCGTACACTTTGCATGTTTAGGAAGTTTCTGCATCATCCTTGCATACATTGTGCATTTCGGAGTTTTTCAAGTGTCTAGGAGACGTTGGAAGCGCAGAGGATCGAGCCATGCTCAACCTCCGCAATCGAGCCATGCTCAACCTCCGCAATCGAGCCAAGCTCAACCTCCGCAACCGAGCCACGCTCAACCTCCGCAACCGAGTCATGCTCAACCTCCGCAACCAAGTCATGCTCAACCTCCGCAATTGAGCCACTCCCAGCTGCATCAACCGAGCCATCCTCACTTCCACAATCGAGCCATCCTCACTTCCACAATCGAGCCATCCTCAACAGCCTCAATCGAGCCATCACTCGAGCCACCGGTTTAGGGATTCAGCTTTCTACGTCTTCATCAAAGTTGTAGAGAATTGAGTCATCGTTCTAATGCCATTTATTTCAAGCCAATCGGAGGTGTGGTTCAAGAGATATCATCGTTTTAGTGGATGCGTATACACCCAGCTCGAGCCACTTTCAGCGACCATGCTCGAGCCATTTTCACTCACACCACCCGAGCCACTCCTACTCACACCATTCGAGCCACTCCTACTCATACCATTCGAGCCACTGGACGCACACGGAAAAAATCGTGTATGCCAGGAAGACGCTCCGTCTGACATGTTTCAGGAGATTCCCAAACCGACGCTCTATCTTGTCGTTTTAAGTTTTAGGGATTCACGTGTTTTTACTATATATACATTTTGTTAAGTCTTGTTTTGGACATCTTAGTTTTTATCTCATTTTCTTTTTTAAGGTTTCCCTAGCCACCAAAAACGTACTCTGACTTTTTTTCCCGATATCTTTGAACTTATTCAGTATTTTGATTTGATTTCTTCTACAAAGTTGTTCTTCACATTTTAATCTATCTAAGAATGCTTGTTTCAATGTTTTCTGGGTTTGCATCCTTGACTATGATTTTCGGATCTGAGTAGTGTGTTAGTTCTTGAGGATTGGATATATTAGGTGGATGATCTTAGGATGTAGAGTGTTTAAGCTTTGATTGTATGATTCCCTTCTGGACTAGAGTTAGAATTGCTAGTTTCTCTCTGATCAATTGGAACTAGGTTCGAGACATTTCCGCACCCAAAAGGTGTTTGATGAAATGTCTGACCAACTAGTGCCAGAGACTTACGTTCCTAGCCTAAGAGATTTGTTGTCTAGGATATTTATTGACGTGAATGAACTTGTTTGTCATGCCTGCTTGACCACGTTTCTCTAGCGAGAGCTGGGTATGGAAGTGGTTGAGTCTGAGTAGCTTTTGCCAAGAGATTGGATTAGCTAAGTTGTGATGTTCATTGTTTAGGGATAGTTTGCTTGAGGTATGTTAAATACTCTGTAGACTAGGATACTCCACCGACATCAATTACCCCATCCTTAGGACTTCTTTCTTTCTGATTTTTATTACATTCATGGAACTGTTTCGTTTGTTCATGCTTAGAATCGTTTTCGGTATTACTTATTCTTGTTCCGTATTTGTCATACATTTGCGTTTACGATTCTGTGACTCATTTCCGTTTTGTATTTTGACCATTCTAGGATTGTTAGAAAAACACTCTTTTTGAATTGGCTTAACTTGTGATTGCTTGATTGCATCTTGGTTGATAGCAACATCCTATTTGGATTGACACCTTAAGTACTACAACACNTGGATATATTAGGTGGATGATCTTAGGATGTAGAGTGTTTAAGCTTTGATTGTATGATTCCCTTCTGGACTAGAGTTAGAATTGCTAGTTTCTCTCTGATCAATTGGAACTAGGTTCGAGACATTTCCGCACCCAAAAGGTGTTTGATGAAATGTCTGACCAACTAGTGCCAGAGACTTACGTTCCTAGCCTAAGAGATTTGTTGTCTAGGATATTTATTGACGTGAATGAACTTGTTTGTCATGCCTGCTTGACCACGTTTCTCTAGCGAGAGCTGGGTATGGAAGTGGTTGAGTCTGAGTAGCTTTTGCCAAGAGATTGGATTAGCTAAGTTGTGATGTTCATTGTTTAGGGATAGTTTGCTTGAGGTATGTTAAATACTCTGTAGACTAGGATACTCCACCGACATCAATTACCCCATCCTTAGGACTTCTTTCTTTCTGATTTTTATTACATTCATGGAACTGTTTCGTTTGTTCATGCTTAGAATCGTTTTCGGTATTACTTATTCTTGTTCCGTATTTGTCATACATTTGCGTTTACGATTCTGTGACTCATTTCCGTTTTGTATTTTGACCATTCTAGGATTGTTAGAAAAACACTCTTTTTGAATTGGCTTAACTTGTGATTGCTTGATTGCATCTCAATTGTTAGTAAAGTTTCCCAACTGGATTGACACCTTAAGTATTATAACTGCATAAGGTTAATTGAACCAACTAGGATAGACACACAAAAATCCTAGTATCAGGCTGGTGAATGCCTCTAGAGATGTCGGTTCGGATTACCAAGTCTCTGCCAACAGTACCATACTTGTGCACAATCGGATCTGTATGCCCAAGGATGAGGAGTTGAGGCAGGAGATCTTGAGGGAGGCTCATGCGAGCATGTTCTCTATTCATCTAAGAGCGACCANTGTTGTCTAGGATATTTATTGACGTGAATGAACTTGTTTGTCATGCCTGCTTGACCACGTTTCTCTAGCGAGAGCTGGGTATGGAAGTGGTTGAGTCTGAGTAGCTTTTGCCANTGCTCAACCTCCGCAATCGAGCCAAGCTCAACCTCCGCAACCGAGCCACGCTCAACCTCCGCAACCGAGTCATGCTCAACCTCCGCAACCAAGTCATGCTCAACCTCCGCAATTGAGCCACTCCCAGCTGCATCAACCGAGCCATCCTCACTTCCACAATCGAGCCATCCTCACTTCCACAATCGAGCCATCCTCAACCGCCTCAATCGAGCCATCACTCGAGCCACCGGTCTAGGGATTCAGCTTTTGACGTCTTCATCAAAGTTGTAGAGAATTGAGTCATATTTCCAATTCCGTTTATTTCAAGCCAATCGGAGGTGTGGTTCAAGAGTTATCATCGTTTTAGTGGATGCGTATACACCCAGCTCGAGCCACTTTCACCGATCATGCTCGAGCCATTTTCACTCACACCACTCGAGCCACTCCTACTCACACCACTCGAGCCACTCCCACTCACACCACTCGAGCCACTCCTACTCACACCAATCGAGCCACTGGACGCACACGGACAAAATCGCGTATGCCAGGAAGACGCTCCGTCTGACATGCTTCAGGAGATTCCCAAACCGACGCTCTATCTTGTCGTTTTAAGTTTTAGGGATTCACGCGTTTTTACTATATATACATTTTGTTAAGTCTTGTTTTGGACATCTTAGTTTTTATCTCGTTTCTTTTGTAAAGTTTACCTAGCCACCAAAAAACGTACTCTGACTTTGTATCCCGACATCTTTGAACTTATTCAGTATTTTGATTTGATTTCTTCTAAAAAGTTGTTCTTCACATTTTAATCTATCTATGAATGCTTGTTTCAATGTTTTCTGGGTTTGCATCCTTGACTATGATTTTCGGATCTGAGTAGTGTGTTAGTTCTTGAGGATTGGATATATTAGGTGGATGATCTTAGGATGTAGAGTGTTTAAGCTTTGATTGTATGATTCCCTTCTGGACTAGAGTTAGAATTGCTAGTTTCTCTCTGATCAATTGGAACTAGGTTCGAGACATTTCCGCACCCAAAAGGTGTTTGATGAAATGTCTGACCAACTAGTGCCAGAGACTTACGTTCCTAGCCTAAGAGATTTGTTGTCTAGGATATTTATTGACGTGAATGAACTTGTTTGTCATGCCTGCTTGACCACGTTTCTCTAGCGAGAGCTGGGTATGGAAGTGGTTGAGTCTGAGTAGCTTTTGCCAAGAGATTGGATTAGCTAAGTTGTGATGTTCATTGTTTAGGGATAGTTTGCTTGAGGTATGTTAAATACTCTGTAGACTAGGATACTCCACCGACATCAATTACCCCATCCTTAGGACTTCTTTCTTTCTGATTTTTATTACATTCATGGAACTGTTTCGTTTGTTCATGCTTAGAATCGTTTTCGGTATTACTTATTCTTGTTCCGTATTTGTCATACATTTGCGTTTACGATTCTGTGACTCATTTCCGTTTTGTATTTTGACCATTCTAGGATTGTTAGAAAAACACTCTTTTTGAATTGGCTTAACTTGTGATTGCTTGATTGCATCTCAATTGTTAGTAAAGTTTCCCAACTGGATTGACACCTTAAGTATTATAACTGCATAAGGTTAATTGAACCAACTAGGATAGACACACAAAAATCCTAGTATCAGGCTGGTGAATGCCTCTAGAGATGTCGGTTCGGATTACCAAGTCTCTGCCAACAGTACCATACTTGTGCACAATCGGATCTGTATGCCCAAGGATGAGGAGTTGAGGCAGGAGATCTTGAGGGAGGCTCATGCGAGCATGTTCTCTATTCATCTAAGAGCGACCAAGATGTACCATGACCTCAAACGGTACTATCACTGGGTCGGGATGAAAAAAGATGTAGCTAGTTTGGTCGCGAGGTGCAATGTTTGCCAGCTAGTGAAGGCTGAGCATCAGGTTCTGGTCGGTTTGCTGAAGAGTATTCCCATTCTAGAGTGAAAGTGGGACATGATCACGATGGACTTCGTGGTAGGGTTGCCCGTGTCTCGGACTTATGATGCGATTTAGGTCATTCTGGATCAGTTGACTAAGTCGGCACATTTTCTGGCCATCAAGAAGACCGATGGAGCAGCGGTCTTGGCTAAGAAGTATGTGAAGGATATAGTCAAGTTGCACGGGGTGCCAGCGAGTATGGTTTCTGATAGAAATTCCAAGTTTACTTCGGTGTTCTGGAAGACATTTTAGGCAGAGATGGACACTAAGCAGCATATGAGTATAGCCTACTATCCTCGGACAGATGGACAGTCAGAGAGGACTATTCAGACGTCGGAGGATTTGCTGAGAATGTGTGTGCTGGATTGGGGTGGCCATTGGGCAGATCACCTGAGCTTTGTAGTGTTTGCTTAAAACAACAGCTACCCGGTGAGTATCAGGATGGCTCCTGTTAGGTGTTGTATGGGAGGCCATGTCGTACACCGTTATACTGGACTCATGTGGGGGGGAGAGGAGCATGTACGGGGCAGGTTTTGTTCAGGAGACCTCAGAGAAGATTTGGGTTCTGAAGCTGAACAAGAAGGAAGCTCAGGATTGGCAGAGGAGGTATGCCGATAAGAGGAGGAGAAATCTTGAGTTTAGATGAACGACAGAGTGTACCTCAAGATGACCATGTTGCCGAATCCGAACAAGTCATTGACAGAGACTAAACTGAATCTGAGGTACATAGATCCGTTCAGGGTGATTGAACGGGTGAGACCGATAATATATAGGCCGATAATATATAGGCTGGAGTTGCCTGATGTTATATAATCGAACGTGGATAAAGAAAGCTAATTCGCATACTCGGCCAAGTATTAAGAGGGGAAAGAAAAATAGTTAATGCCAAAAACCATTTAAGTCCGGACACGAAGAAAGGATTTTTCGGCTAAGGGAGCAAGTAAATAAAGAAGAAAATACTGAAGGGTCTCTTTCTAAATCTAGGTGAATGCCATAAACGATTTTGGCTGTACACAGTAATGGCATTGGTGAAATCTTTGCTTATGTTGGGTTAATATATATGAAAGTCAGGTTGAATATGAACTACAAACAAAACATGATAGTTTCTGAAATTTATCTCTATATTAACATGCTATTTTCTATATATACATATATAAAAAAAAAACTAAAGAAATAACTTGTTCTTTTCTACAAGTAATACATATGGTACATATCAATATTCACATACATTCTTATCCCAAAAAGTTGATCAAAAAGAAGAATTAGTCTCCTAGCACACCAAGCGAGCTTAGATCATCTGTAATGCAGACCACCAATTCTTGACTCTCTCAAACAGAACCATTAGCCTTGGCTTTTCGGATCTCTGAAGAAAATGCTTGAACCATTTGGCCGAGCTTTTAGCAATTCTTTTTAAACCATCTGAATAGTCGATGTAGTACAATCCGTATCTCACTCCATATCCATGTTCCCATTCGAAATTATCCAACATCGACCATGTGAAGTAGCCTCTTACGTCACACCCATCCTCACTGTATATTTTGTATTCGTAAGATTAATTAATTTATTATCCCAAGATTTTTATTAATTAATCATATACACTGTATCAGTTTTTATTGAAGAGGTCAATGGAAAATCTCTTACGTGATTGCTTTCTGGAGATGTTGAAGATGTTTTTGGAGGTACATTATTCTCGGTGTATCTTCTAGTATCTCTTCACGTGTGAGTATCCCATCTTCATAGTCATCATAACCTATACATTTACACGTGGTTACTTCTTATTATATAAAAATAATATATGAGTAAACTATTGATGATTAATAAAATGATGTTCATGATTATGCTTCTCACGTTCTTACCGTTTTCAGTGATGTAAATAGTTGGATTATTGTATTTATCTTTGATATAATTAAGAATCTTTCGTAAGCCTTCTGGATATGACCAAAGAAGTTTCGAACCATCCTGAAATTGAAGAAAAATAGAATAAAAAATGGTTATATTTAAGTATTTGTTTGATATACTAATTTTAAAATAAAGTTGTGTGAATATCATTCATGTTCGTACCGATTCTGATGAGATGTAATCGCCGCTACGATTTGTCACTGATAAAAAATAATGATACAATACAAAGTCACTAATTGTAGGTTCGTGAATATTTTAATATGAAAACAAAAAATCCAAACATAAGTGAGATCAAATCTGTTTATCGGTACTTACATCTATATTGCAGGTGTTGGTCGGTTGTGAATCGAGGCCGTGAAAGATCCGCGTGAAGATCATGAGCGATGAAACGTGTTGTGTAGTAGTTTATTCCGATAAAATCAAATGAATTTTTTACTATCATAGATTCTTCTTTGGTGAAAGAAGGTAATCTCTTTCCAGCGTTTGTCTTCATCGTTTCGGGATAATCTCCAAAGACTAAAGGGTTAAGATGCCTATACATAATTGTAGAATAAACAAGATTAGAAAATCAAAAAAAAAAAATGATTAGCAAATTATTTATTTTGTTTCAACTTTGATTACATAGATGACAACTTACCAACCAACATTAAAAACAAGAGCTCGTTCAACTGCTTCTTTATCAGCATTAGAATTAATGTCATATGGCTCGAACCAATAAGGAGACAACACTATGCCTATCTTGGCATCTTTTGAAATCTGTTTCACAGTTAGAATAAATCAAACTGTTAATTTTTTTGGCGTTCAAATCCGTTTTGATAGATTAAATGACATGAAATATCCATACACTTTTTTGTGTGTGTTGAAAGCAAATAAAATTTTTAAAGCAACTGTTTTTTAGGAAGACGTAGTTTCTTATTTACCTTGTCACATTTCCTGAACTCTTCAGCAGCAGCAGCGTGAGCAAGAAGAAGGTGGTGAGATACTAAATAAGGCTCAGTGCCCGAATCACCAGCTACACACAAACTGTTTACCCATTTTGAACATCGACCGATTGCTTTATTTCCCCTATCATAACCCGCAACGCTATAAACATATGGCTCATTGAACGTTGTCCATAGATTGACCTTGTCTCCAAATTCTTGGAAACAGAATCTGGCATAGTTTCTAAAATCATCTCTGGATAAAACCACACAACAACGAAAAAATGTCAAAAGACTGAAAGAGCAGTACTTTAAACTTATTTATATCGTGTATGAATCTAAGCTTTTAACTTACATGATTCGAGGACTCAAAAAGCTACCGTACTCATCATCAAGAGCTTGAGGTATATCCCAGTGATAGATTGTTATAAATGGTTTTATACCTGTATGAATGTTTAAACATATAGTGTGATGAGAAACATTTCAAACACAAAACTTAGCTATAATCAACCATTTAATCTTATGATTCTCACCATTCTTGATAAGTTCATCAATAAGATTCTTGTAGAATTGAACCCCTTCTTTATTTACTCCATCACTTAGTTTTCCAGCTGAAAAATATAATAGATAAAACGGTTAAAAAAAATTCTTGGGAGAAAAGTAAAAAAAAATATAATTGTACGTGTCACGTGAGTTGTATCTCTTCCAAATTGATAGTAGGAAAAAAAAAATCCAAATATTTACTTACTTGGTAATATTCTTGACCAGGGATAGTGAAAATCTGAAAGTATCCAAATTCATTTCCTTCATTAATTTGATGTCTTCCTGTTCATTTTACAATTTAATTAATATAAGTTGTTTAAAGAAAAATAAAAATAAAAATAACTATTGAAACTTAAAGCTTGATAATGCAGATATGTCCCACCAATTTTTTTATGTTTATATTTCACAATTCAATCACGTTTCCAACGACCAAAAATGCTGCAAAGCAAGCAAGTATAAAATAATAAAAGTCATGCATGCACGCACAAACCTTGTAACGATGGTAGAAGTCTACAGCAACATCTCCGTTGTCCATGCTTGTCCTTTCTGAAAAAATATATAACACTTTTACGTATAGATATTGGAAACGTTGGAAAAGATATGTTCTTTATAACAAAAAAAAAATTAACAACACGGATGAATGAAAAAAGGTGAACCTGGGAATTCATGTGTAAAACGATCCCATATGCTCGGGGCCCTTCCTCCTTCTTCTACTGCACCTTCATACTGCATTTCATATATATATATTCAAATATCCTGATTAATTACTTTAACAAACTAATTGAATCTACCGAAAAAAAAAAAACTATCGATCAGTACATTACAAACAAACCTGATAAGCGGAAGAAGCAACGCCAAAATCAAAATCAGGAGGAAAGCTATAACGATTTAGAGGTGTCGTAGACGATCTAAGAGATCTTCCCTCTGCAGCATCCCATGATGCTACACTTAGTGTAATTAGTACTAGTGCAAGTAGCTTAATTTCCATTCCTTTGGACGTTAATTAGTTTATGGAAGAAAAAAGCTTTAGTAAAATATTTGAGAATTTTGAGATATGTAAGTAAGTCTTTAGAGAACAAGAGACTTCTGAGAAGTGTTAATGCATCAACTTCGTCTTATATAGAGAGAGAGAGGTAGTTAGCTAGGGCACACGCGTACCATATATTATGAATAGTTTTTGTTAACTATAAAATAATCAAAATCTTTGACTAAACCGGTTGTCTTTCGATGACTATTTGATTAAATTAATTGGATGATTAAAATCGTGACTCTCGTGAGTCTTCGTGACTAAACAAACTTAGTTAGACTGAAATTATTCAAACTGTGTTATTCGCATCTTGTTTTGTGCGCTTTTATATGATTACTTAAACTTATACCAACTACAGCGTATCGTGTTAAGTCCGTAATTAAACACATAACAAGTACGTTTTAAAATATATTAGTATTTTTTTTTTTTTTTTTTTAAGAAAAAAAAAATGCCGATAAAAAAATGTTAGTATTCAACAAACAAAAGTGACACAACATCAGTCAAGCTAAATGTTATATTATTTTTAAACTCTTTATATTAAAAAAAATCTTATTTTTAACGACTCACTAATGTCTTCTGTTTCGAAATGTCTTGGTCGATTAAATAAAACGTTTACAAGATCTGTCAACAGAACAAATCAAACAAAAGTGCCGATATACTAGCTGAGCATAGAATCGCAGAAGATCATCCTTTCTCTTTTTATAATTATGTTCCAATAGTAATAACCCAACCAACCTCTAGACTGTCATTATGCTTTATTAAAATAGATAAAGATCTTTGGACAATATCTATAAAGGATTTGATAATCTTTTTTTTTAATTAAATTTTTGAGATTAGTTAGACCACATTTTTAATATACTTGTTGATTTTAATAAAAATTATCTTGATTAAAAAAAATTAATCTGTCGTGTTCAAAACACACACACAACAAATTATAGGAAAAAAATTGAAGTTTATAATTGTTTAATTAAAAAAAAAGTTTTTTCCTTCAAAAATTATAAAAAATAAACTTAAAAAATTATTATAACTATTTATAAAAAATATATATTATAAGTTTTAAATGGAAGATTGTGGTTACATATCAACACATTTTTGGTTGGTGTACTTTCTCTTAGGATACGTTTTATAATAGGTTTCCTGCTTATAGAAACAATTTCAATAAATGCTCCAAAGACTTCTTTATATTCATAATTTTTTTTTTGTCGAGCTATATTCATAATTCTTAAGAAAATATATTTCAATTTAAAAATTATCTTAAAAGATGATTCATATTACCATATACCGTATACTGGACATAAACTGAATTAGTAGGTACGTAGTTTGCAAAAACAATACATGAAAGAAATTTTGGTCAAAGATGTGAAGAGTGACACATACGTGAGTAAAATAAAAGTTACGGAACATTTTGGAAACGTGCGGGAAGGTCTTCTGGAGTCTTGATATTGACGGAAACTCTTAAACTCCGGGGTCAAGCTGCATAAATGATGAAAATGGAGGTTCGAAGCAGGAATGAGACGTCTTACTGGTTCCGGAGTTGGTTCCCACTTAGTCAGTTCAAGGATGTTGTTAGTGATATAATGGAAAAGAATGGAAAAGTCTCTGATGCTGCCTTCTTCAGGAAATTGTAAGAGATTCTTGCACGTAGAAAACCTTTGCAGAGTTGGAGTTTTTGATACGGGACTAGCCAATTGCAAACACACCGGGAATAGGTCGTTTTCTTTGGTGTATCTTTGAGTCTATTTACAAGTCTCATTTCTTGGCTAACAACACTTTCGATCGAAGCTCTAGAGACTTATTTCCTAATCTTACAAATTACCTAAGATATTTTTTCCTGTGTTTTATTCTCATTTCCACGGTATAAAGTATTGTCAACACGAGTTGCAACAAAACAAGTGTACTTTGATCGATGACATACACAACCAAATCAATTCTTTTCGTCTCTCTATATGCACCAACATTTTTCATAATTAGGATAATAATTAAAAATACTATCATTGACAGAGCATAAAGTCTGTCACCTCATACCGTATAAGCTGGTATCACTGACGTTCGTGGCCTCCCACACCCTCTCTTAGCCGGTGGCCTCTACCCTCTCATCCGACACTGGTGCACTACTTCTAGAGATCTAAAAAGACGTTTTACTAAACATACAAATTACCACGATATATTTTACGGTTTACGTTTCTTCATTTACACTGTTTTACAAATTACTTTCTAAATATAAGTCACCCATTCTTTAATTGTTCTAACCCAAGCAGGTGTAATGCTAAAGTTATATCAGAATGAGTTACAGAAAATATGAGTGCAAATTAGTGACATAATTAAGTTGTCACAAATTAATCATTGTAAGCTCTTTTTACACGCCTCATTTTCTAGAAATCGGGTATTACATAGCGTATTTATACACATAGAGACAACACTGTGTCTTCGCATTGATTGGTTTGGTAACAGTGTCTCTATGTTTGCTTACTATATATATATGTGTATAATTTTCGAATTTAATATATATAGTGGAAAGAGAGGAAGATAAAAGGAAGATGATGAAGATAATTGTTTAAATCGTGTGTCTCACAATATTTAAATCATATGGACAAAAGTTGTTGAAACTTTTTTTTTATTATTCTTTTTGTTTTATTTTCTTGTAGCTTACTAAGAAACCGAATAGTAATCAGATATTGGAAACAAAATTGAATCGCAAAATGAATATTTGAACATACTTAACGATAATAAGTGTTCTGTTAATAAATGTTTACTAATGAAGGACTAGGACTACAGGCCGATATCTTGTTGTAATGTTCTCTACAAAGTCATTTCAAAAATCATTGTTAACCGACTCAAACTGGTGCTTCTGAAGTTCATAGCAGGAAACTAGTCTGCGTTTGTACAAGATCGGCTATTGATAGAGAATTTGCTCTTCGCTACGGAGCTGGTTAAGGGATACCATAAGGACTCCATCTCAAGTAGGTGTGTCATTAAAATAGATATCTCTAAGGCTTTTGACTCTGTTCAATGGTCTTTTCTCCGAAATGTCCTCTGTGCTTTGGAGTTTCCTCAGGAATTTATCCACTAGACTATGCTGTGTGTTACTACTGCATCATTTTCAGTGCAAGTCAATGGTGAATTAGCCGGTTATTTTAACAGTTCTCGAGGGTTGCGATAAGGATGCTCTCTCTCGTCTTATCTGTTTGTCATTACTATAGATGTTCTCTCTAAGATGCTTGATACTGCTGCTGGGGTGCGGAAGTTTGCTTATCACCCTCAATGTAAGACTATCGGCTTAACACATCTTAGTTTTGCCGATGATATTATGGTCCTTTCTGGTGGCAAAAGGTGTGTTCCATAGAGGGAATTGTTGAGGACTTTGACAAGTTTGCAACACGCTCAGGGATCTGGATAAGTGTAGAGAAATCCACAATTTATCTTGCGGGGGTTTCAGACTTGTATCATCAAGAGATTACGGAAAGGTTTGGGGCTGGCCAACTACCTGTTCGATATCTTGGCCTCCCACTTGTAACTAAGCGGCTCACTTCCACATATTACAATCCTCTTCTAGAACACCTCAGGAAGAAAATAGGCTCTTGGAAGGCTCGGTTCACAGATTACAATCCTCTTCTATCAACTGCGATTCACCAACATTTGGCAAGACATCCTCACAACTATCTCTGCACCTTGGCAAGATCGAGTGAAAAGTTTTATTGCTCGCTATGTGTTTCAAGCTACACTTTATACAATTTGGCGGGAGAGGAACACGCAAATGATACTACTCAGCTGATTAAGAGCATTGACAGGCAAATACGAGACCAATTCCTATTTCTGCAAAGAAGTGATGATCGACGTTATGACAAGGGTCTCCAACTCTGGCTCATAACCCGCTTCTAGGCTTTCTCTTTTTTAGACTCTAATACATTGATAAAATCTCCGGTTGAATGTAAACGTTGCACTAGTTGTACAAACGCTATTTTTCTTTTGAATCATATTTTAACATTTTATTCAAAAAAAAAAAGTTTAGTAATCGTCTTTTAAGATCTTTCGTAAATACAATACTAATATTTACCAAAGAAACTTGTTAATTATCACACAAACAAAACTTATTCCATCAATAAATGTGTCCTTTTCAAAAATATTTTATTAGCTAATTAGAACGCAAACTAAGAAATATTATTTGAAGAGTCTTGATTTCTAATATTGTAAATAAAAAACATAAAAGTAAAAACGTTTAATAAAGCTTCCTACTAGTGACCCCTTGTATTTAAAATTCGAAGGAGAAAATAAATTTAGCAATTCAGCACTATTTATTCTTTTTAATAAAAAAAAAGTTGTTTGAATTCTACCAAATTCTACACGATACCATTTACAGCCATTATTAATGCTAATGAAGTAATGAGTAAAATATATAAAAGTGGTCAAATGGAAAAAACAATAGTAAACAATTAACTATCAGTTAAAACAAAAAAAAAGTAAACAAAAGAAGCTCATTATTAAATAATTATATTATGACTAGATGATCGCTGGCTTAACTCGCATTTTCCATGCATCGAATAGAATAAAATAACTAGTCAATATTTTAATCAGTTGTTGACAGGTGACACAGTTCTTATTATGGATTGATTGCAAATACATATTTTTTTTTTTTAATACATACTTTATTTATCATCGACAAACTAACAATTATAAATCATAATTTAAAAATATTGAATTTATTATTTATACGTTAAATTAGGAAAAATGAATAGGTATTGTGGGATATATATTAGAGAAAAAATATAAAATAAAATTTATTTGTGTTCATTAGTATATGTATATTCTGTTTCTCCTCATATTTGTTTTTCTTCTTCTTCTGAACAAAATCTCCTCGATTCTTCCCGACAATATCTCCTGCATGTTCTTTGCCGCATCTTTCCACCAGTCCCCCCTGGTCCCATTTTACTTTTTCTCAAATTTAAGGTATTACCCAAAATGGCTGGTGAGTTTCTTATGTTATGACTTATGAGTCTACATGGAATCTTGTCAAAAAACGATTCTTAGATTGTCTCTTACTTTTTTTCTAATGTTTTATCCTATAGATATCTTTTTTAAACCTACTGATTGAAGTACTCTAAACTATCAAAAATTGAAAGCAAAAAGAAAACAAATAAGTATATAATATATAATCTTATGTACATTATTTTTATAAAATCATAAATAGTTGTTATTTATAAAAGATTCAAAATTTCATTAAAAAAGAATTGAATTTTTAAATTAGAGGTGTTAAATTGTGTTTAGTTCAAGCTATTATTCATTTACTGTCCATTAAAATCGGAAATCTTTATATTATGTGAATTTGGATCTGAAACAGTAATGCGAATTGGTGACATCAGAAACCACAAAATGGCTTCTTACAAGAACGAAAAATGTAAATGGAAATATAATTCTAATACGTGGCATTTTGGGCCTGTTTTTAGTCACCTCATCGAAGTCCCATGAAGCAACACTTCTTGATCTATCAACGAGATTTTTTATATGACCATCTTGGCAAAACATTTAGTTACCAATATAAATTAGGCTTCCAACTCAATTACGAAGAGACCAGACTGAGATGACGGTAATTCCTGTAACGACTGAAACATATTTTTAAACTCCCGAACCATAGGGATCTCATCATCAGCAACCTGACCTACATATTCTGGCACAGAAATAGTAGTTAGGTACGCCTCACGATCATTCCTAATCATCTTCTCTGTCTGCACTACTGAGATAACCAAATTCTCTAAAGTCAGTCTCACTCCCTGATATACCAACATTCTCCCTCCGGGCATTTAACATCCGTGAACCGGAATCTCAGTTTGGGTGCACTATGTGCGTCGGTCGATGCAAGGTCGGTTTTTGCGTAAGTTAAACGCTGTTTTGGTTGCATTTTGGTTTAGGAAACCCTTGGATCGAGTTAAAAGGAGTTTGTGTCGTCATTAGTGCGGCTTAGCCGTTTTTGAGAGAAAAAGAAAGAGAGAAATAAGTTCTTAAGTGTTCCTGAGAGTTTTAGTGATTCGTGGCTGTTCTTGGGGAGATTTGTAGCTGGGATCGTTGTAGGAGCTTGCTAGGAGTGTAGATCCGTCTGTTTAGAGTCAGATTCTTCTTTGGCAAAGGTGAGTGCATGACCATGGCTTATCTAAGCTTGAGATTTCTCTGAATTTTGTGTTCATGTGTTATGTGGTGGATTCCTTGGCTTGTTAGATTGTTTATGAGACACTTGAGGCTTTGTGAGGCTTCTTTGTGGCTTTGGGTCGTATTTTGATGGTTTAGGAACGGAGATCTGGCGAGAAGTTTTGGGAAAGAACGATGCTTGGCATGTGCGTCGATCGATGCACTTTCTGCGTCGATCGATGCAATGTGAAGACGGTTCAATTTGACCTAGGAGCATCAGTCGATGCCCTGTGGAGGTGATGATCGATGCAATTAAAGATTTTGTGAAATGTCAAGCTGCATCGGTCGATTCAACCCCAGTTAGTAGGCCTGGGCAAAAAAACCGATAACCGATTAACCGAATCGAACCGAACCGAAAAATCGGTTTTGGTTCGGTTTTGGATACTTTCAAATAACCGACTGGATAATATATCTCTTAAGAATCGGTTTCGGTTCGGTTTCGGTTAGCAACCGAATAACCAAAATAACCGAAATAGATCATATATGTATATAATATATATATATATATATAAATACCGTTGTTTCCTTTTCCCGACTTCAACTTTAATACAGTAGCCCTAATTCCCTTGTAATACATATAACACAAACCGGCGACAGACTTCGGCTAAAACTCCATCATTGCTTCAAACATCTTTGACAGAACTCAGAAGAATCGAAGGTAAAGATTCAAATCATCTCTGACTGAATTTCTCTCTATTAAATTCTTTAATTGATGTCATAATTTTTCTTTAAAGTGAACCATTACTAATTTACTATATTGATTTTGCAAATTGCTACTATACAAGTTGTCGTTTATGATCCTTCTATAGAAATATTTTTTGTTCGTTGACCATTGTGTTTGACGCTTTGGCAATTGTGATTGTAGATTTATGTATATGTGATCGTACGTGTCTACGTGACTACGTGGTGGGGAAACATGGGATGTATTATATGTATTTTAATAATGATAAAAGCAAGTTTTTCACAATTGATATACGAACTGTTTTTAACTTCTCTTTGTTACTTTGTAGATGGACTCAAGTAATTTTCCACAAGAACAAGAAGGAAACGAGGAGGCTGAAAACATTACTCAAAGTCAAGCTCCCGCAAGTGTCCACAAAGGCAAACGAAAAGAGAAAGCTGGTGAAACTACTTTTAAGCCACCACAATCACAAAAGACCATAGAAAAACCAATGAATCCAAGGTCTCCCGTGTGGGATCACTTCACAAAAATTGAAGGAAAGAAAGGCAAGTGCAATTGTAACTACTGTGGAAAGGAGATGAGTTGTCTTGCAACTTCTAGGACATCAAATTTGCATACACATCTGCAGATTTGCAAGGAATACATGGATCTACTGAAACCCCCTCAGCAGAAACAATGTGACCCAGAAAGCCCATCTCACGCTGCCAAAAACTGCACTTGCTCAACTTAGCAAACAACTTCTGCTCCCGCAGCTTCTCCATAACTGCCCTCAAATGCACTGCATGCTCTTCAGGACTCTTAGAATAAACCAGGATATCGTCGATGAAAATGATGACAGACACATCCAGAAACTCCTGAAACACACTGTTCATCAATCTCATAAACACTGCTGGCGCGTTTGTCAACCCGAAAGGCATCACCACAAACTCATAATGCCCATACCTCGTCCTGAAAGCAGTCTTCCTCACATATGCCTCATCTATCGGTATCTGATGATAACCCGACGCCAGATCTACCTTGGAGAACCAAGTAGCACCCCTCAACTGATCCAACAACTCATTGATCCTAGGAAGAGGGTACTTGTTCTTCACAGTGACCCGGTTCAAACCCCGATAATCAATGCACAACCTGAAACTCCCATCCTTCTTCTTCACAAACAACACCGGCGCTCCCCACGGTGATACACTAGGACGGATGAATCCCTTACTCAACAAATCCTCTAGCTGCTTCTTCAGCTCTGCCATCTCTGCTGGAGCCATTCTGTAAGGAGCCTTGGATAACGGTGTCGTCCCCGGTTCCAGTTCAATGGTAAAAGGATCCGACCGAGATGGTGGTAATCCCTGCAAAGACTAAAACACATCCTCAAACTCCTCCACTACCGGGATACCGCTCACCGTAGACTTCCCCACTGACTCTGGCATAGATATAGTAACCAAGTAAGCCTCACGGCCCTTCTCGATCATCTTCCCAGCCTGAATGGCTGAGATCACGAGACTCCCCGAAGTTGGTCTAACACCCTGAAAAACCAACTTCCCTCCTGAACGCTCAAACTCCACTCTACCCCGATGGCAATCCAAATGCACCCTATGCCGATGCAACGAATCCATCCCGAGAATAACATCATATAGCTATACTGGACTGATAAGCAAATCCGCTGGCCACGACTCCCCTGCAATCTGAATATCAATTCCTCTAGCTCGTCCAATCACTCTCAGGAACTCACCTTCCGCAACCCTGACAACTCCTACACACTCTCCAGGATCCCCGCTGATCCATGCAAACTCCAGAGTAATGAAGCTATGAGAAGCTCCAGAATCAAACATAACATGGGACTTAAACCCACCCACCAACAAGGTCCCTACACAAACCTCATGTGTTGAGAACCTAACACTTTATCACAGGAAAACATAAAATCTGACCCTACTAAAATCACAAAGATTAAGTACCACAAATTATACCTGTGATCGCCCCAGCGCTGGTTCCACCAGTCTCTACTGTCGTGTAAACCCGTGGCCCCTGCTCAATCCGTGCCACCTGCTGACCTCCAGGTTGCACCTGCTGCAACGCTGCCACTGCTGCCGGCTGCAACTTGGGACAAAAAGGCCTGATGTGCCCTGTCACCCTACAATGATAACATACCCGAGGTCCTGTCATCGGAACACTCCTCTTGGGACAACTAGCAACCCTGTGATCCTTGCTCCCACAACCGAAGCAACCCGCACCACTCGGCTTCTGCGTAGCCTCCCACTTCCTCTTGGTTCCCTGAGCATGCCTACCGCCCCTGCTAGAACCACCCTGCTACTGAGCCTTACTAGGCTGAACTGCTGGAGCTACCGCCACTGACTGTGCCCGGATATCCTCCTCAATCACTGCTGCAGTCTCAACCAGCTCTGCACGCGTAGCATAACTCCGCCCTCTACAGTGAACACTCAACTCATCACGTAGAGCCCTCAAAAACCTTTTGATCTGAGCCTCCTCAGACTCCAACGCCCGACCCCCATAACAAAGAAGTCGACTGAACTCCAAGTCCAGCTTCCGCACTGACCGTGTCCCCTGAGACAACTGAAGGAACTGCACCTCCAACCGATCCAATGCCTCTCTAGGAAAATACTTGCGGTTGAACTCCAAGACAAAGTCAGCCCAAGTCATCTCCCGCTGCACTCTCCTAGCAGCCACTGATCTCCACCACAACTCAGCATCCTCACTCAAATAGTAGACCCCTTTGTCCACCCAAAACTCCTCAGGACATCTCAGAATATGGAAGTTACGTTACACACTCATCCTCCACGCATCCGCAACAGTAGGATCTGTACCACCCGAAAACCTCTCAGTGAACAGATCCTTCATCTCCTTGAGCATAGACAAATAACGTCTATGTGCTCCCACATCCGCANCACACTCGTCCTCCATGCATCTGCAGCAGTAGGATCTGTACCACCCAAAAACCTCTCAGTGAACAGACCCTTCATCTCCTTGAGCATAGCCAAATAACGTCCATGCTCTCCCACATCCGCAACCACTGGCTGCCGCTCCTCCGCCACCACTGGTGGCACTACCTGAGCCTGGGCCGGTACCACTGGTGGTAACCGCTCTAACACCTGTGCTAGCATAGCCGCAAAGTCAGTACCAGGGACCCCACCAGCTGGGACTCCCACACCCAGAACCCGAGTATCACTGGCCATTGGAGCATCAACACCGCCCCCTCCTGCCACACTCACGGAATCCCCCGGAACACCCTGCGACTCGCCGACACCCTCAGCTGTCACACTCTGGTCCTCGGTCTCACTAACCACTGGGACTCTGCCCCTACCACGACCACGTCCGCGTCCACGACCNNCGACCACGTCCGCGTCCACGACCTCGACCAGCCACAGCATCCTCTCTAACCATCTGCACTACCATGAACAGAAGGCTAAGCAAACAATTTCTAATATCACATAGAACATAAACTCACCGTGGAATCACATACTCGGCTCGAAGAGGATGTTCTAGGACTCCATGCCACACACAATTGACTAACTCACATAATCAATCAAGACATGCAATCCCAAACATCTACAACAGAAACCTAGTTAACCCAAACCTAGAACCGTAAAGGCTCTGATACCAAAATGAAACGACCGACCATTTTTTGTTTTTTAAATAATAACTAATAAATATAATATAATAAAATAAACTACAACTAGTGGTCCCATATCCACTAGCCACCTAACCACAAACACATTCAACAGCAGAAATAACCAACCAATATTCAATAATAATCCAATAATAAAATATAACCATATTCCAACATAATCAATATCCAAAACAACAGGAATCATAGAACCAGCAACCTAGCAATGTTCTAATGACCCAACTCTAGCAACCTAGCAATGCCAGACAACAAAAAACCGAGTCCCTAGAACATCCTCCTCTTCATTGCCTTGATTCCACGATCACACTTTGCCTTTACCTGCACCACAAACACATATTGCAATGCATGAGTATTTTAAAAACACTCAGTAAGGCAATCCTCCCATCTACTGGGCTATACACACAAGCAATAGAGTATCTTTAACCATCAAACAACAAGTAATAAACAACGATCGACAAACCAGGACAGTGCATTGACCAACGCAAACATGCATCGATCGACACATCAAGGGATTGCATCGACAGATGCAAGTGTAACTTGCATCGACCGATACCCAATCTGCATCGACCGATGCATGCTCGACATCACATGAAAACCCTAGAGTTTTACGCGCCGTCCTCGCACTTGCATCGACCGACGCAAGCTATGCATCGACCGATGCAATGTCGAGCATCGTATTTTCCCCGAAGCTTCTCGCCGGATCTTCGTTCCTGTAAACACAAAACTCGATCCCAAGCCACAAGAAAGCTTCCTAACGTCCATAACAACAATCTAACACGTCTAACAACACAAAACAAACAGATTAAAGAGTTCTCTAGCTTAGATAAGCCATGGTCTTGCACTTACCTTTGCCAAGACGAATCTGAACCTAACACAAGGAAGAAAACGCTTCTAGGAAGCTCCTACAACGATCCTAGCTACAGATCTCTCCAGGAACAGCCTCAAATCTCCAGAAATCACCAGGAACTCTCAAGAACAGTTTCTCTCTTTTCGTTTCTCTCAAAACGGCTCAACACCCACGAATGAGACAAAACTCGCATCTAAGGGTTTTCCTTAACCCAAAACGCAGCTTTTGACTTAAGTCAAAACGCACAGAATTGAACATGCATCGACCGATGCACCATCTGCATCGACCGATGCAACTCCCAAACCGGGATTCCGGTTCACGGATGTTACAATTAACGACATTTTAACCACAAAATACAAAAAAGAAAAAAAAACAAATTTAATTTTATTAAATCAATAAAAATAATGAAATTAAAAGTAATTTTATTTATTTCTTAAACTCATTATAAACAGTAAATACAATATCAGCATTTTATTTTTATATTTGAAGATTATAAATTACAAAATGATTATGTAGAAAAAAAAATTACAATGCCTATTATTAAATAAATTAACTAAATAAAATAAAATACATATTAGATTCAATATGAATGTTGTGGTTGGCAGGTGAAAGCTTAGCCTACGGCGAGTTTGTGGAGGAACAAGACGGTGGAGGAAAAAAGAGGGAGAAGAGGATTGTGGCGGCGGAGAGAAGATGCAGCGGTTGAAGATCGAGATGAACGGCAGAAGCTTCCTGTTGTGTTGGTTGTAAACAACGGCGGAAGCTTCGAGACGTGGTGGTGGTGAACGGCGTAAGCTTTGAGATCTGTTGGTGATGAACGACGACGACAGCTTTCAGATCTGGTAGACGGAAACTTCAAGATGCGGTGGTGGTGAATGGTTAAAGGTGTGGCCAAAGGTGAGATAATGAGATGTGGTTAACGAAAGTTTCAAAATTTGGGGAAGAAGGTGAGATAAGAATTGTTGAGAAGAGAAGAAGGAGAAGAGGAATCGTTGAGAAGAGAAGAAGAGAAGAAAGAGAACATTAGATCTAAAGAGAACATTGAATCGTTTGAAGAAAGAGAGGAAGAAGAGAAGGGAAAAAGGAAGGAGAAGATTTGGTCCGTTAGATCTAAATCTATCAAGGGTGGATATTAAAACAACACTATAATCCTTGTCTTCTTGGATTAGCCAATGAGAAGCTTTCCAATTTTTAAGTCAATAAAACCTAAATAATTTTGTATAAACATTATTATTATTTCATTTTCATTAAACTAAGTGGAACCATTAATTATAATAATAATTTAATTTTTCTTATTTTATTCGTTTTAGGAATTGGGGTTTAAGATTTGAAAATGATTAGATCAGGTTTAGATTTTAAAAATAATCAAGATTTTTTTTTGAATTTAAATTTTGGATGTATACAATAAATTTTGGAATGATATACTTTCTGAACAAAATTGTTGATATTAAAACACTAATAATCACTTACTCATAATTGTATTATAGAGTATATATATATATATATTAGTTTTAAGAGTTTAAAACATTGTTTTGATAACTTTGTTTTGAATTTTACAAAAAATGTCAAACCTTCTTATTAAAGAAAATGTAACACTTAAGAATGATTAAAAATTATTAAATTTTGTTTTAAACATTAAAATTAAAAAACTTTGAGGAAGTTTTTATGACTGAGTTTGATCAAATCAAAGTAGAAATGTAAACAAACATGTTAACAATTCTCTAATGTAAAATTTTGAATTCAAAAAATCGAGAGTTGGTAAGTAGTCGCAAGTTGGTATCTAAATCATGTGTGACTGTTTTGTGACTATGTTGAAAAAATCACTCAAGTTACTATATTAAACATAATCAATATGTTTGAGTCAAACAAAACCTATATATAATGTTACAATCACTCAAGTTACTATATTAAACATAATCAATTAGTTTATTGAGGCACAACATCTAAATGAAAAGGAAATTAAGAATTTTCAAAACCACTAGTTAACATTACATATAACACTTGTGTAATGTTTTGAAAACTTGTGTAAACCATAGAAAAATTAAAGTTTTAGTTGTATAATAATGATTCACTATCTATAGTAGTTCAAATTAACATAGACACCTTACAACTTAACATAATGGAAAATCTCTACTGATAAAATCTCTAAATGACACTGCAAGGGTCACTAAATGGAAGCAAAATCGTCACAACCTCAAGTTTCAGTGGCTAATAAGTAGCATGTATGTAGGTAATTTGTAACTGATTTGTAACATTCTGTATATTTAGTCGCAAAATGTGACTCTTTTGAGACTACCTAATATACATCACAAAATAAAAATCTTGAATTCTACACATTATAAATAAAACTGTTTATATAAATCAGTCATGAGCACTCATAGTACTAGTATAAAGTACATGTAATCATAAGATTTAGTAAAACATTGTTTTCATCACTTAGTTTTGAAAATTTTCTCCAATGCAACATATCTCATAAAAGAGCATGTAACACTTAAAATAGATTTGGAACTTATGGATTTTTAGTTTATAATCATTGAAATTTAAGACTTTGAGAAAGTTATTATTCATAAGGTCGAGCAAAACAAAGAATAAACATAAAACTAAACATGTAAATGAGTCTCAAATGTGAAATTTCAAATTGAAAATATTGAGAGTGGGTAAACAGTCTTAAAGGAGTAGCTAAATCAGGTGTTAGTCGCAAATTCTTCAGGTATTAGTCGCAAATTCTTCAGGTGTTAGTCACAATAGCGCCACAAATATGTTGTAACATCCGTGAACCGAAATCCTGGTTTGGAAGTTGCATCGGTCGATGCAGATGTTGCATCGGTCGATGCAGGTTCAAGTTTCTACGTTTTGACTTAAGTTAAACGCTGCATTTTGGGCAAAGGGGAAAGGAAAACCCTGAAATCGTTCTTTTGTCTCATTAGTCGTGGGTAGCCAATTTTGAGAGAAAGAAAAGAGAGAAAACTGTTCTTGAGCGTTCTTGAGAAATTTTGGAGATTTTAGGCTGTTCCTGTAGAGATCTGTAGCTGGGATCGTTGTAGGAGCTTCCTAGAAGCATTTTTTCCTTGTGTTTAGGTTCAGATTCANAGGGCTAGCGGGTATGGGACCACTAGTTGTAGTTTATTTACTATATTATATTTATTNATTTTTTCCTTGTGTTTAGGTTCAGATTCATCTTGGCAAAGGTAAGTGCAGGACCATGGCTTATCTAAGCTATAGAACTCTCTAATTAGCTTGTTGTGTGTTGTTAGACTTGTTAGATCGATGTTCTGGACGTTAGGAAGCTTTCTTGTGGCTTGGGATCGAGTTTTGTGGTTGTAGGAACGAAGATCCGGCGAGAAGCTTCGGAGGAAAATGATGCAGATGCGAGGACGGCGCGTAAACTCTAGGGTTTTCGTGTTATGTCGAGCATGCGTCGGTCGACGCAACCTCCATTTGGTGTCGGTCGATGCAGAGTCCTGGTTTGTTTATTGTTGTTTGTTGATTGTTGTTGATAGTTAGAGATGACTCTATTGCTTTTGTGTATAGCCCAGTAGATGGGAGGATTGCCTTACTGAGTGTTTATAAAATACTCATGCATTGCAATATGTGTTTGTGGTGCAGGTAAAGGCAAAGTGTGATCGTGGAATCAAGACAATGAAGAGGAGGATGTTCTAGGGACTCGATCGGATGTTATCTGGCATTGCTAGGTTGCTAGAGTTGAGTCATTAGAAACATTGCTAGGTTGCTGGTTTCATGTTTCTTGTTGTTTGGTATTGGAATATTGCTTATGCTATAATATTGGATTATTATTGGTTTATTATTGGTATGGTTATTCCGCTGTTGATTGTGATTGTGGTTAGAGGGCTAGCGGGTATGGGACCACTAGTTGTAGTTTATTTACTATATTATATTTATTATTTATTATTAAAAAAAGGTCGGTCATTTCACTTTGGTATCAGAGCCCTTACGGTTCTAGGTTTGGGTTCACTAGGCTTTGTGCGGTAGATGTTTGGCATTTGCATGCTTTGATTGATTATGTGAGTTAGTCAATTGTGTGTGGCATGGAGTCCTAGAACATCCTCTTCGAGCCTTCAATGAGATTCCACAGTGAGTTATTGTTATGTTTCTTTGTGTGGTTTTGGTTTGTTTCTATTTCTTGTTAGCCTCTGTTCCTGGAAGTGCAATGGTTAAAGGTGTTTTGAGTTGTTTGTCGTGGACGGGGACTTGGTTGTGGTCATGGTTGGGCAGGTCCCGAGGCCAGCGAGTGTGCGGTCCAGAGTTCCACGGGGAGGTACGTCAGAGGGTCGCAAGCGTATCAGGAGGGACCAGAGGGGGTTAGCCGGTGAGCGTCCCGGGGGTGCTAGGAACCCATGTGTGGGGTCGCAGCAGGTGGAGCCCAGGGTCGAGATGATCGCTTGGCGGATATGTTGGCGTGCTGTTGGAGCAGTTACCGAGTGGGGTACCAGTGTAGGCTCCAGTTGTGCCGCATGTGGCGGGGTGCAGTCGAGGGCTGCGGATGTTGAGGACTTTCCACCTTATGTTAAGAGGATGGAGCGGTTGTAGATGATTGGTATGAGATTATTCTCAAGAGGTATCGGGCCTAGAGAAGTATAGGTGAACATATGCAGTTGGAGCAGATATTTCTCTGTTTGGGGGTTAATCCAGTTGGATATTAGAAGTTGAGTGGGCAGGTGTAACATTGCAATTTTATACTCGGATCACAGGAGGTACTTTGTGTCGAGAGATGTTTATAGTCGTTAAGGATTATTGCTTCTGAGGGGATGGTGATTCCCTTGAATACAGATAGCTCGAGGGGCTGAGGGCTCTGAGAGTGGCAGAGGGGATGATGTTCCCCTAAGGGGATGAGTAGTTCCCCTGATACCGAGATCTTGAGGAATTTGGTCCAAGAGTGAGACAGGATAACTCGAAGACGCTGGTCTGAGAGTGAGATTGGTATGGCTCTAAGGTTGCCACCTAAGGGTGGAGGAGTTGGGAGCAAGCAATGCCTAGGACGTGAGTATAAACATAATGACGGGATGTAGACCTCGAGAATTGATGGTGGTTTAATCTTGAATTTTAGGATTATGTTGGCCGTTGGTCAAGGATTTTATGACCGGTGCGGTCAAGAATGTGTGGCTGATGTGCCGGGATTGGGTGGCCGGTAGTGCTGGAGTCCCGGAAAGGAGAGCTGTGGCAGATATGAGCCAGCAAGGGGCATGGTTGCAAGGTACATAAGATTCACGAGAAGCCTTCATGGCATGGTAAACTAATTGTTGCGACGATGTTGGATGAAGTTCATTGGAGATGGACAGGGTTGTTAGATTCAAAGTTTTGATAAGTTTGTTGGAGGGAATAAGTCAAGTGGTTTGAGTTAGCGGCCTACAAAGCATTTGATGCGGTGAATCAAAAATGCGAACGTATGGTACTTGTTTGTTTTATTACGCTCGTATTGATGATTTGTTGTGGAAATTTGCCAAGCGGAAAGCTATTTCTGGAATAAGCTATCTTGTGGAAGTTTCCCTAACTAGCAAGTTACTAGAGGTTCTTGGACGAACAAGAGGGTTGATATTCAGGTGGCAGCAAGTTGATGTCGGCATACTTGAGTATTTGTTTAGTTGAGCTGAGGAAGTAACCAGAGGATTTATGGAGCAAGGGATTCATACGTTCTAGTGTATCACCATGGAGAGCACTAGTGTTTTTTTGTTAAGAAGAAGGATGGGAGTTTCCGCTTGTGTATGACTAACGGGGTTTGAACCGGGTCANAGTTTTGATAAGTTTGTTGGAGGGAATAAGTCAAGTGGTTTGAGTTAGCGGCCTACAAAGCATTTGATGCGGTGAATCAAAAATGCGAACGTATGGTACTTGTTTGTTTTATTACGCTCGTATTGATGATTTGTTGTGGAAATTTGCCAAGCGGAAAGCTATTTCTGGAATAAGCTATCTTGTGGAAGTTTCCCTAACTAGCAAGTTACTAGAGGTTCTTGGACGAACAAGAGGGTTGATATTCAGGTGGCAGCAAGTTGATGTCGGCATACTTGAGTATTTGTTTAGTTGAGCTGAGGAAGTAACCAGAGGATTTATGGAGCAAGGGATTCATACGTTCTAGTGTATCACCATGGAGAGCACTAGTGTTTTTTTGTTAAGAAGAAGGATGGGAGTTTCCGCTTGTGTATGACTAACGGGGTTTGAACCGGGTCACTGTCAAGAACAAGTACCCTCTTTCCAGGAATGATGAGTTGTTGGATCAGCTGAGAGGTGCTACTTGGTTCTCCAAGGTAGATCTGGCGTCGGGTTATCATCAGATACCGATAGATGAAGCAGATGTGAGGAACACGACCTTCAGGACGAGGTATGGGCATTATGAGTTTTGGTGATGCCTTTTGGGTTAACTAACGCGCTAACAGCGTTTATGAGGTTGATGAACAGCGTGTTCAGGAGTTTCTAGACGTGTCTATCATCATTTTAATCGACGATATTCTGGTATTTCCTAAGAGTCCTGAAGAGCATGCAGTGCATTTGAGGGCAGTTCTGGAGAAGCGACAGGAGCAGGAGATGAAGTCTCTAGTAGGAGAGATCAGTGCGTTGAGCTTGTGTGCGGTTTCTCGAGAACTGTTGGGTTTGGAGGCGGCTGATAGAGCGGATCTTCTGAGCAGGGTGCGTTGGGCTCAGGAGAAGGATTTGGGATTGGTGAATGCTTCTAAGGATGTTGATTCGGAGTATCAGGTCTCAGCTAATGGTTTGTTCTTGGGCACGGTCGGATTTGTGTGCCCAAGGATGAAGATTTAAGATAGGAGATCTTGAGAGAGGCTCATGCGAGCATGTTTTTCTATGCATCCAGGAGCGACTAAGATGTACCATGATCTCAAGAGGTACTATCATTGGGTCGGTATGAAGAAGGATGTAGCTAGTTGGGTTTCGAGGTGCGATGTGTGTCAGCTAGTGAAGGCTGAGCATCAGGTTCCTGGTGGTTTACTGAAGAGTTTACCCATTCCTGAGTGGAAGTGGGATATGATCACCATGGATTTTGTGGTAGGATTGCCAGTGTCACGGACCTTTGATGCTATTTGGGTCATTATGGACCGGTTGACTAAGTCAGCACATTTTCTGGCCATCAAGAAGACTGATGGAGCAGCGGTCCTGGCTAAGAAGTATGTGAGAGAGATAGTCAGGTTGCATGGGGTGCCAGCGAGTATTGTGTCTGACAGGGATTCTAAGTTCACTTCAGTGTTCTGGAAGGCATTTCAGGCAGAGATGGACCCTAAGGTGCATATGAGTACAGCTTATCATCCCTAGACAGATGGACAGTCTGAGAGGACGATCCAGACGCTGGAGGATTCGTTGAGGATGTGTGTGTTGGATTGGGGTGGCCATTGGGCAGACCACCTGAACCTGGTAGAGTTTGCTTACAACAACAGTTATCAGGCGAGTATTAAGATGGCTCCTTATGAGGCTTTATATGGGAGACCATGTCGTACACCGTTATGCTGGAATCAGGTGGGGGAGAGGAGCATGTTTGGTGCTAGTTTTGTGCAGGAGACCTCAGAGAAGATTCGGGTTCTCAAGCTGAACATGAAGGAGGCTCAGGATAGGCAGAGGAGTTATGCTGATAGGAGGAGGAGAGATCTTGAGTTTCAGGTAGGAGACAGAGTGTATCTCAAAATGGCCATGTTGCGGGGTCCGAACAGGTCATTGTCAGAGACTAAGTTGAGTCCGAGGTACATGGGTCCGTTCAGAGTGATTGAGCGGGTGGGACATATAGCATATAGGCTGGAGTTGCCTGAGGTTATGCGTGCGTTCCACAAGGTGTTCCACATTTCTATGTTGCGGAAGTGTCTCCGTGAGTGAGAGCAGGTGTTGGCTAAGATTCCTGAGAATCTTCAGCCTAACATGACATTGGAGGCGAGACCAGTGAGGGTTCTCGAGAGGAGGATCAAAGAACTTTGGAAGAAGAAGATTTCTTTGATGAGAGTCCTTTGGGACTGTGATGGTGTTGAGGAGCAGACTTAGGAGCCTGAGGCGAAAATGAAGGCAAGGTTTAAGAAGTGGTATGAGAAGCAAGCCGTGACTTGAACTTGTCTAGCTTGGTCCCATCTGTAATCCGTGGCTGGAGCGGGAATGGAGTATTCCAGCCCATCTCTCTTGTTTACTCGGTCGCTTGGGGTGGTTGGTTGTGCGACTCAGTAACAAGATGAGGTGGTGCTCGGGGTACAAGGTTTCTGTGAGGCGGGGTTTTTAGAGGAAAGTTTCTTGAAATAGAGGTTTCCAAAAGTGGGAAGTTTCCAAAAATGGAAAGTCCTAAATATGGAAAGTTTTACGGGAGTTGGAATTTGTCAATTTTAGCGGTGGAGAGCCTTGGAGGGGCTTGTATGGCCTTAGTGGTGGACTTTCGAGTCAGTGTGGCGGTCTTTTTAGACATTGTGTGGCCTTTGTGGCAGGCTGTTTAGCCGTATGTGGCCTTTGTGGCGGGCTGTTTAGCCATTGTTTGGCCTTTGTGGCGGGCTGTTTAGCCAATTGTGTGGCCTTTGTGGCGGGCTGTTTAGCCAATTGTGTCGCCTTTGTGGTGGGCTGTTTACCCAGAGTGCCGGTTTAGGCGGTCCTTCGGGACAGATGGTCTTTGTGACAGTCATTCGGGACGAGTGGCCTTGGTGGCGGTCCTGTTTAGGACATTTGTTTGGCCTTGGTGGCGGTCCTGTTTAGGAAATTTTTTTGGCCTTGGTGGCGGTCCTGTTTAGGACATTTGTTTGGCCTTGGTGGCGGTCCTCTTTAAGACATTTTGTTTGGCCTTGGTGGCGGTCCTCTTTAGGACATTTTGTTTGGCCTTTGTGGCGGCCCTTCTGGCATGTATTTGATCCTTGTGTGGTCATGAGGTATTCCAGTGAGGGGATATGTGGTTGGTAGGACATTGAGATGTTTTACGCGAGCCACAGGAAGGAAACCTGGATAGGGATAGNAGGAAACCTGGAAAGGGATAGGACTCAGACGTGTTCAGAATTGTTTGCTCGCGGCTCTTGGAGGACTTAGGTTCTCCTAGTACTGTCATACTCATAGACTTTGTGGCTTGGGAGTATGGTTGGTATATCAACTTCGGATGACGATCTGGGGGCGCGCTGTAGGGTGGCAACCCGAGAAACGAGTTTTGGATTTCTCCTTATATATATTATGGCATGCGGGTTTAGGCCCGATGAGGAGCCAACATTGGCATGCAGACTTAGGTCTGATGAGGAGCCAATGAAAACTCAACGTTTAGGCCTACGAGTAAAGGAAAGTCCAAAAAGTCGAGAGCAAATAATGCCTGGAGCGTGAGTCTATCGCTTGGAGGTGACCTTCTATCAAATCGGTCGGAGGAGTGCGGGCCATGGAGACGGTTGCACGAGAGTCCTTGGCTGATGGTTGTTCGAGATTCAAGGACGAATCTAGATTGGTGGGGGAGAATTGTAACATCCGTGAACCGAAATCCCGGTTTGGAAGTTGCATCGGTCGATGCAGATGTGCAGGTTCAAGTTTCTGCGTTTTGACTTAAGTTAAACGCTGCGTTTTGGGCAAAGGGGAAAGGAAAACCCTGAAATCGTTCTTTTGTCTCATTAGTCGTGGGTAGCCGATTTTGAGAGAAAGAAAAGAGAGAAAACTGTTCTTGAGCGTTTTTGAGAAATTCTGGAGTTTTGAGGCTGTTCCTGTAGAGATCTGTAGCTGGGATCGTCGTAGGAGCTTCCTAGAAGCGTTTTTTCCTTGTGTTTAGGTTCAGATTCGTCTTGGCAAAGGTAAGTGCAGGACCATGGCTTATCTAAGGTATAGAACTCTCTAATTTGCTTGTTGTGTGTTGTTAGACTTATTAGATCATTGTTCTGGACGTTAGGAAGCTTTCTTGTGGCTTGGGATCGAGTTTTGTGGTTGTAGGAACAAAGATCCGGCGAGAGGCTTCGGAGGAAAACGATGCTCGGCATTGCATTAGTCGATGCACTTTGTGCGTCGGTCGATGCAAGTTAACTTTGCATCGGTCGACGCAGATCTTGCGTCGGTCGACGCAACCTCCATTTGGATTGGTCGATGCATGTTGGTGTCGGTCCATGCAGAGTCCTGGTTTGTTTATTGTTGTTTGCTGATTCTTGTTGATGGTTATAGATGACTCTATTGCTTGTGTGTATAGCCCAGTAGATGGGAGGATTGCTGTAACGCCCGCGTCCCGCGATCCTAAAGGGGGACAATTTGTTTTAAGGAAATCGATAGCTAAATGAGCTTACGTAGCTAATCTACTAGCTCAACCAGCTGGAATATGAGCTTAACGAGCTCTGCAAGCTCGACGAACAAGTTAGGTCAGCTGCAGACAGCTCTAGGACAGCTCGACCAGCTGCCAGGAAGCTCGACCGAGCTCAGCCAGCTGGACAATAGTGGACAGTGTACGAGTCAGCTGGGGAGCTCGTGTCGGTCAGAGGACGCGGTGACGAACGGGTAGGGACGAACATGCATGACCGGACAGGCGTGACTGAACAGGCATGACCGAACAAGTATGACCGAATAGTCACGGACGATTGGACATAAGCGAATAGGCGTGACCGAACAGGCATGATGAACGGTCATGGCCGAACAGGCACGGCCGAACATGTGCGATCGAAGGGTCTTGTCGAATAGGTACCTTTTGGGGCGTAGACTTTGGCCAGAATCCTATATATAGAGGGCGTGGCCTTCAGTTTTCGACACCATCGTCCATTCATTCGTCCATCAACGTCTAAGAAGAAAAGGGGGTGCGGCTCGGCGAGTACTACGGTACATCGTCCGAACTGATGCGCACGCTACCTCTCTATCGATGGTACGTTGAGACGAGCGACGTATCGACAATAGGGTCGATCCGATCAAAGGAGTAGCGGCAGTTCGGACATGGAGTCGGACTGATTGCAAGACGATCGACGGTTCGATCGTAGCATCGGACCGATCGAAAGGGGCATCGACGATCCGCGTCCAATGGACGGATCGATCGAGGGTTGACCGGTGATTCGATCGCTAGTCGGATCGGGGAATCTAAGGATCGACGATACAAGCCGTAGGTCGGATGGATTGGTCGAGTGGTCGACGAGTCAGTCAGAAGTATCGGCTCGGTCTGTGGATTGGCGATTCGATTATGGGGTCGGATCGTTGGATCAGACCAGGCTCTGATACCAAGACCGGCAAGTCAAGTGAGGTAATACGGTATGACCGATAGGTCGACGGACGGTAAGTCCGGTACTAAGCTTCGAAACATGAGTGGTACGGAAAGCCGACAGAGCAACCGATCACTGTGGACCGAAGGGACTATAAGTCCCCATCCCTAATCTGTGCAAAGCCTGTGGGGTTGGCTGGTTGTATGGCTAAGCACAAAGGGATGGGTCAAGGGTAAAGTTATATTGTGCTGCGTATAAAGGTCCACAAAGCAAGGCCGTGAGCCAAAGCTAAGTGGACGAGTTAAAGGATATTTGGCCAGAGATAGGGCCGAATGGAAGCCGTGACCGCGGACGCTGGGACGTCCGGGTCGGGTTCTTTCAATTGCCTTACTGAGTGTTTATAAAATACTCATGCATTGCAATATGTGTTTGTGGTGCAGGTAAAGGCAAAGTGTGATCGTGGAATCAAGGCAATGAAGAGGAGGATGTTCTAAGGACTCGATTGGATGTTATCTGGCATTGCTAGGTTGCTAGAGTTGAGTCATTAGAAACATTGCTAGGTTGCTGGTTTCATGTTTCTTGTTGTTTGGTATTGGAATATTGCTTATGCTATAATATTGGATTATTATTGGTTTATTATTGGTATGGTTATTCCGCTGTTGATTGTGATTGTGGTTAGGTGGCTAGCGGGTATGGGACCACTAGTTGTAGTTTATTTACTATATTATATTTATTATTTATTATCAAAAAAAAAGGTCGGTCCTTTCATATGTAGCTAACAGGTAGCAGAAGAGTGACATATTGACGTAGTCCTAATAGCGTGGCAAATCAGTCGCATATTGTGACGTTTTTGAGACTACCTAATATACATCACAAAATAAAAATCTTGAATTCTACACATTATGAACAAAAATGTTTCTATAAATCACTTAGGAGCACTCATAGTAGTAGTATAAAGTACATGTAATAGTAAGATTTAGTAAAACATTGTTTTTATCACTTAGTTTTAAAATTTATCTTCATTGCAACACATTCTCATAGAAGAACATGTAACACTTAAGATAGATTTAGGACTTATGGATGCTTAGATTATAATCATTGAAAATTAACACTTTGAGAAAGTTATTATTGATAAGGTCGAGCAAAACAAAGCATAAACATAAAACTAAATATGTAAATGAATCTCAATGGTGAAATTTCAGATTAAAAATATCCAGAGTGGGTAAACATTCTTAAAGGAGTAGCTAAATCAGGGGTTAATCATAAAATCAGGTATCCGTCGCAATATCGTCGCAAATTGTGACCTCTTTGTTACTAAATCAGGGTAAAAAATGAAGTTGCAAATAAGTCCTCAATATGCGACGCGTTTGCGACTATTATGACCGACTAATTAACGAGTCACATAGTAGTTGCAATTTGTGACCGTTGTGTGACCAATATATATTCGTCGCAAATAAGTACTATCGTTGTCGCTAATTTGAGACTATTTTGTGACTTATATCTTTCGTTGTTAACAAGCGACGTTTTTCTCTCCAATTATTTTGTAGTCGTTGAATCGTCGCAAAGTAGTCTTATAAGAGTCGCTCTATTATGTGACCAAAAAAATAGTCACAAATTGGAGTCCCAAATTGCATGTTTTCTTGTAGTGGCTGCAAGGAGCTTGTGACAGAAAGAAAAGAATGTCATGATACACTTATCAAATATATTGCCGATAGACCTAGTTTGATTGCACGTGAAGCCCAATATTTCAAGAAAATAGATGATTTGTGGGTTCATTGTGTTTCTGTTACCAAAACCTTATAGATGTCTTAATTTTGTATGATTAAATGTTTTAAGATAAGTCATTTATTTAAATAAAATTATTTCTTTCTCCTTTCTATAATGCTTTTAGGCTATGTAAACTCTATGTATGTGTAAAACTTCGAATTATATCATTTTCATATATATATATATATATATATATATATGATTACATGGAAAAGTATATAACTCCCTCAAAATCATAAGAACTTTATTCTTCTGGGATAGAAATGAGGAGAAAAAAAATTCATATGTAACTAGACATGTCAAAAAAAAAATAACTACAAAAAAAAATACACTAGAACTACTAGTCATGGATAAATATAAATAGACAGTCTTATTCGAAAACAAACGGAGAAATAACTATATGTGAGGAGAAATTACATTAAAAATATACATAGCTAAATATTCAAAGATCTCAATAAAATTATTATACAAATCTTAATATAGATGAAGTTGTGAGAAAAAAGTCCTATACCCTTAGGGTTAGAGATAACTGTGATTGCACAATTTTCTTTCACACTCTATATTGTGTAGAATATACATTTTGTTAGTCTACGTAAACACAACTAAATTAAAAACTCTTAAAGCTAGCGAAATGAACCAGAAAATCCATAAGAGAAAAACAAATTCAAAGCCAATAATGGTAGGGAAAAGTTTCTCTTTCGAAAAACTAAAACTCTCTTGTGCCTACTAATTTGCAAAACAGTATGTTCAAGAACTTAGGTAGATTTAAGATCATATAATCGGTTATATAAATTAAAATATAATTTACAGTAGAAAATTATTTTAAAAGTATACTTTTTAGTATTTTTTTTAAAGGTAAAGGAAATATTTACAAATCAACGCTTTTGATTGTTTGATATATAAGTTTATAACCAAATAGCTAAATTAAAGCTTAATAAATGTAATAAACAAAATAAATGTATCTAAGTAAATGTCATGTTTAAAGACTATCATTCATATCTATAAATAGAGTAAGGATATTCAATCAGAGAATAAAATATAAACTAAAAATTATTTTTTCCATCACCAAAAAAGAAAAATCAATTTAAAAGTTTGAAAACATATAAAAATGGGAAAACTTAACATGTCTTTGGTGTTTCTTGTGGTGATCCTTGTTACGATGAGTGAACACATCCCATCATTTGCTGTAGAAGTAAGCGAACCAAAAACACTATGGAATCAATGTGTTCTCAAGATTACCGCAAAGTGTACATTGGATATAATGGCTCAAGTTTTCATGAATGGAGTCGTCTCGGATGCTTGCTGCAAGGAGCTTGTGACAGAAGGAAAAGAATGTCATGATACACTTATCAAATATATTGCCGATAGACCTAGTTTGATTGCACGTGAAGCCCAATATTTCAACTTGTCCTGTGGGAAGGTTGTTAAAGGGTGAGGACAAGGGTTCGAGGAACGCCTGGCGCACCAATAACCTACTGGTGGATTGGGATATCCACAGTGATGGGTTAGGATCGATGCCCTACAGGGCCAGCTTGGGGTCCGTTAGGACGGCTAGTGGGGGGCTAGCAGGGTCCACGGACGGTCCGTTTGGGCAGCTAGCGGGGGGCTAATGGGGTCCGCAGGACGGGTTGTCACAATATGATTACATGGAAAAGTATATACCTCCCTCAAAATCCTAAGAACTTTATTCTTCTGGGATAGAAATGAGGAGAAAAAAAATTCATATGTAACTTGACATGTCAAAAAAAAAATAACTACAATAAAAAAAAACCACTAGAACAACTAGTCATGAATAAATATAAATAGACAGTCTTGTTTAGAAAAAAACGGAGAAATAACTATATGTGATGAGAAATTACATTAAAAATATACATAGCTAAATATTCAAAGATCTCAATAAAACTATTATACAAATCTTAATATAGATGAAGTTGTGAGAAAAAAGTCCAATACCCTTAGGGTTAGACAAAACTGTGATTGCACAACTTTTTTTCACACTCTATATTGTGTAGAATATACATTTTGTTAGTTTACATAAAAGCAACTAAATTAAAAACTCTTAAAGCTAGCGAAATAAACCAGAAAATCCATACGAGAAACACAAATTCAAAGCCAATAATGGTAGGTTAAAGTTTCTCTTTCGAAAAATGAAAACTGTCTTGTGCCTCTTAAATTGCAAAACAGTATGTTCAAGAACTTGGGTAGCATTTAAAATCATATAATCGGTTATATAAATTAAAGTATAATTTACAGTAGAAAATTATTATAAAAGTATATTTTTTAATATTTTTTAAAGGTAAAGGAAATATTTACAATCAACGCTTTTGATTGTTTGATATATAAGTCTATAACCAAATAGCTTAATTAAAGCTTAATAAATGTAATAAATGAAATAAATGTATCTAAGTAAATGTCATGTTTAAAGAATATCATTCATATCTATAAATAGAGTAAGGATATTCAACCGGAGAATAAAACATAAGCTAAAAGTTCTTTTTTTCCTTCACCAAAAAAGAAATATCAATTTATAAGACTAAAAACATATAAAAATGGGAAAAATTAACATGTCTTTGGTGTTTCTTGTGGTAATCCTTGTTACGATGAGTGAACACATCCCATCATTTGCTGTAGAAGTAAGCGAACCAAAAACACTGTGGAAGCAATGTGTTCTCAAGATTACTGCAAAGTGTGCATTGGAATAATGGCTCAAGTTTTCATGAATGGAGTCATCTCGAATGCTTGCTGCAAGGAGCTTGTGACAGAAGGAAAAGAATGTCATGATGCACTTATCAAATATATTGCCGATAGACCTAGTTTGATTGCACGTGAAGCCCAATATTTCAAGAAAAGAGATAATTTGTGGTTTCATAGTGTTTCTGTTACCAAAACCTTATAGATGTCTTAATATTGTATGATTAAATGTTTTAAGATAAGACATTTATTTAAATAAAATTATTTCTTTCTCCTTTCTATAATGCTTTTAGGCTATGTAAACTCTATATATGTGTAAAACTTCGAATTATATCAGTTTCATATATATATATATATATATATGATTACATGGAAAAGTATATAACTCCCTCAAAATCATAAGAACTTTATTCTTTTGGGATAGAAATGAAGAGAAAAAAAATTCATATGTAACTAGAGATATCAAAAAAATAAATAACTACAATAAAAAAAATACACTAGAACTACTAGTCATGGATAAATATAAATAGACAGTCTTGTTTGGAAACAAACGGAGAAATAACTATATGTGAGGAGAAATTACATTAAAAATATACATAGCTAAATATTCAAAGATCTCAATAAAATTATTATACAAATCTTAATATAGATGAAGTTGTGAGAAAAAAAGTCTTATACCCTTAGGGTTAGACATAAGTGTGATTGCACAATTTTTTTTTCACACTCTATATTGTGTAGAATATACATTTTGTTAGTCTACATAAACACAACTAAATTAAAAACTCTTAAAGCTAGCGAAATGAACCAGAAAATCCATCAGAGAAACACAAATTCAAAGCCAATAAGGGTAGGGAAAAGTTTCTCTTTCGAAAAACTAAAACTCTCTTGTGCCTACTAAATTGCAAAACAGTATGTTCAAGAACTTAGGTAGATTTAAGATCATATAATCGGTTATATAAATTAAAATATAATTTACAGTAGAAAATTATTTTAAAAGTATAATTTTAAGTATTTTTTTTAAAGGTAAAGGAAATATTTACAAATAAACGCTTTTGATTGTTTGATATATAAGTTTATAACCAAATAGCTAAATTAAAGCTTAATAAATGTAATAAACGAAATAACTGTATCTAAGTAAATGTCATGTTTAAAGACTATCATTCATATCTATAAATAGAGTAAGGATATTCAATCAGAGAATAGAATATAAACTAAAAATTATTTTTTCCTTCACCAAAAAAGAAAAATCAATTTAAAAGTTTAAAAACATATAAAAATGGGAAAACTTAACATGTCTTTGGTGTTTCTTGTGGTGATCCTTGTTACGATGAGTGAACACATCCCATCATATGCTGTAGAAGTAAGCGAACCAAAAACACTATGGAATCAATGTGTTCTCAAGATTACCGCAAAGTGTGCATTGGATATAATGGCTCAAGTTTTCATGAATGGAGTCGTCTCGAATGCTTGCTGCAAGGAGCTTGTGACAGAAGGAAAAGAATGTTATGATGCACTTATCAAATATATTGCCGATAGACCTAGTTTGATTGCACGTGAAGCCCAATATTTCAACTTGTCCTGTGGGAAGGTTGTTAAAGGGTGAGGACAAGGGTTCGAGGAACGCCTGGCGCACCAATAACCTACTGGTGGATTGGGATATCCACAGTGATGGGTTAGGATCGATGCCCTACAGGGCCAGCTTGGGGTCCGTTAGGACGGCTAGTGGGGGGCTAGCAGGGTCCACGGACGGTCCGTTTGGGCAGCTAGCGGGGGGCTAATGGGGTCCGCAGGACGGGTTGTCACAATATGATTACATGGAAAAGTATATACCTCCCTCAAAATCCTAAGAACTTTATTCTTCTGGGATAGAAATGAGGAGAAAAAAAATTCATATGTAACTTGACATGTCAAAAAAAAAATAACTACAATAAAAAAAAACCACTAGAACAACTAGTCATGAATAAATATAAATAGACAGTCTTGTTTAGAAAAAAACGGAGAAATAACTATATGTGATGAGAAATTACATTAAAAATATACATAGCTAAATATTCAAAGATCTCAATAAAACTATTATACAAATCTTAATATAGATGAAGTTGTGAGAAAAAAGTCCAATACCCTTAGGGTTAGACAAAACTGTGATTGCACAACTTTTTTTCACACTCTATATTGTGTAGAATATACATTTTGTTAGTTTACATAAAAGCAACTAAATTAAAAACTCTTAAAGCTAGCGAAATAAACCAGAAAATCCATACGAGAAACACAAATTCAAAGCCAATAATGGTAGGTTAAAGTTTCTCTTTCGAAAAATGAAAACTGTCTTGTGCCTCTTAAATTGCAAAACAGTATGTTCAAGAACTTGGGTAGCATTTAAAATCATATAATCGGTTATATAAATTAAAGTATAATTTACAGTAGAAAATTATTATAAAAGTATATTTTTTAATATTTTTTAAAGGTAAAGGAAATATTTACAATCAACGCTTTTGATTGTTTGATATATAAGTCTATAACCAAATAGCTTAATTAAAGCTTAATAAATGTAATAAATGAAATAAATGTATCTAAGTAAATGTCATGTTTAAAGAATATCATTCATATCTATAAATAGAGTAAGGATATTCAACCGGAGAATAAAACATAAGCTAAAAGTTCTTTTTTTCCTTCACCAAAAAAGAAATATCAATTTATAAGACTAAAAACATATAAAAATGGGAAAAATTAACATGTCTTTGGTGTTTCTTGTGGTAATCCTTGTTACGATGAGTGAACACATCCCATCATTTGCTGTAGAAGTAAGCGAACCAAAAACACTGTGGAAGCAATGTGTTCTCAAGATTACTGCAAAGTGTGCATTGGAATAATGGCTCAAGTTTTCATGAATGGAGTCATCTCGGATGCTTGCTGCAAGGAGCTTGTGACAGAAGGAAAAGAATGTCATGATGCACTTATCAAATATATTGCCGATAGACCTAGTTTGATTGCACGTGAAGCCCAATATTTCAAGAAAAGAGATAATTTGTGGTTTCATAGTGTTTCTGTTACCAAAACCTTATAGATGTCTTAATATTGTATGATTAAATGTTTTAAGATAAGACATTTATTTAAATAAAATTATTTCTTTCTCCTTTCGATAATGCTTTTAGGCTATGTAAACTCTATATATGTGTAAAACTTCGAATTATATCAGTTTCATATATATATATATATATATATGATTACATGGAAAAGTATATAACTCCCTCAAAATCATAAGAACTTTATTCTTTTGGGATAGAAATGAAGAGAAAAAAAATTCATATGTAACTAGAGATATCAAAAAAATAAATAACTACAATAAAAAAAATACACTAGAACTACTAGTCATGGATAAATATAAATAGACAGTCTTGTTTGGAAACAAACGGAGAAATAACTATATGTGAGGAGAAATTACATTAAAAATATACATAGCTAAATATTCAAAGATCTCAATAAAATTATTATACAAATCTTAATATAGATGAAGTTGTGAGAAAAAAAGTCCTATACCCTTAGGGTTAGACATAAGTGTGATTGCACAATTTTTTTTTCACACTCTATATTGTGTAGAATATACATTTTGTTAGTCTACATAAACACAACTAAATTAAAAACTCTTAAAGCTAGCTAAATGAACCAGAAAATACATCAGAGAAACACAAATTCAAAGCCAATAAGGGTAGGGAAAAGTTTCTCTTTCGAAAAACTAAAACTCTCTTGTGCCTACTAAATTGCAAAACAGTATGTTCAAGAACTTAGGTAGATTTAAGATCATATAATCGGTTATATAAATTAAATTATAATTTACAGTAGAAAATTATTTTAAAAGTATAATTTTAAGTATTTTTTTTAAAGGTAAAGGAAATATTTACAAATAAACGCTTTTGATTGTTTGATATATAAGTTTATAACCAAATAGCTAAATTAAAGCTTAATAAATGTAATAAACGAAATAACTGTATCTAAGTAAATGTCATGTTTAAAGACTATCATTCATATCTATAAATAGAGTAAGGATATTCAATCAGAGAATAAAATATAAACTAAAAATTATTTTTTCCTTCACCAAAAAAGAAAAATCAATTTAAAAGTTTAAAAACATATAAAAATGGGAAAACTTAACATGTCTTTGGTGTTTCTTGTGGTGATCCTTGTTACGATGAGTGAACACATCCCATCATATGCTGTAGAAGTAAGCGAACCAAAAACACTATGGAATCAATGTGTTCTCAAGATTACCGCAAAGTGTGCATTGGATATAATGGCTCAAGTTTTCATGAATGGAGTCGTCTCGAATGCTTGCTGCAAGGAGCTTGTGACAGAAGGAAAAGAATGTTATGATGCACTTATCAAATATATTGCCGATAGACCTAGTTTGATTGCACGTGAAGCCCAATATTTCAACTTGTCCTGTGGGAAGGTTGTTAAAGGGTGAGGACAAGGGTTCGAGGAACGCCTGGCGCACCAATAACCTACTGGTGGATTGGGATATCCACAGTGATGGGTTAGGATCGATGCCCTACAGGGCCAGCTTGGGGTCCGTTAGGACGGCTAGTGGGGGGCTAGCAGGGTCCACGGACGGTCCGTTTGGGCAGCTAGCGGGGGGCTAATGGGGTCCGCAGGACGGGTTGTCACAATATGATTACATGGAAAAGTATATACCTCCCTCAAAATCCTAAGAACTTTATTCTTCTGGGATAGAAATGAGGAGAAAAAAAATTCATATGTAACTTGACATGTCAAAAAAAAAATAACTACAATAAAAAAAAACCACTAGAACAACTAGTCATGAATAAATATAAATAGACAGTCTTGTTTAGAAAAAAACGGAGAAATAACTATATGTGATGAGAAATTACATTAAAAATATACATAGCTAAATATTCAAAGATCTCAATAAAACTATTATACAAATCTTAATATAGATGAAGTTGTGAGAAAAAAGTCCAATACCCTTAGGGTTAGACAAAACTGTGATTGCACAACTTTTTTTCACACTCTATATTGTGTAGAATATACATTTTGTTAGTTTACATAAAAGCAACTAAATTAAAAACTCTTAAAGCTAGCGAAATAAACCAGAAAATCCATACGAGAAACACAAATTCAAAGCCAATAATGGTAGGTTAAAGTTTCTCTTCGAAAAACAAAAACTGTCTTGTGCTTCCTAAAGTGCAAAACAGTATGTTCAAGAACTTGGGTAGCATTTAAATTCATATAATCGGTTATATAAATTAAAGTATAATTTACAGTAGAAAATTATTATAAAAGTACATTTTTAATATTTTTTTAAAGGTAAAGGAAATTTTTACAATCAACGTTTTTGATTGTTTGATATATAAGTCTATAACCAAATAGCTAAATTAAAGCTTAATAAATGTAATAAATGAAATAAATGTATCTAAGTAAATGTCATGTTTAAAGAATATCATTCATATCTATAAATAGAGTAAGGATATTCAACCGGAGAATAAAACATAAGCTAAAAGTTCTTTTTTTCCTTCACCAAAAAAGAAATATCAATTTATAAGTCTAAAAACATATAAAAATGGGAAAAATTAACATGTCTTTGGTGTTTCTTGTGGTAATCCTTGTTACGATGAGTGAACACATCCCATCATTTTCTGTAGAAGTAAGCGAACCAAAAACACTGTGGAAGCAATGTGTTCTCAAGATTACCGCAAAGTGTGCATTGGAATAATGGCTCAAGTTTTCATGAATGGAGTCATCTCGGATGCTTGCTGCAAGGAGCTTGTGACAGAAGGAAAAGAATGTCATGATGCACTTATCAAATATATTGCCGATAGACCTAGTTTGATTGCACGTGAAGCCCAATATTTCAAGAAAAGAGATAATTTGTGGTTTCATAGTGTTTCTGTTACCAAAACCTTATAGATGTCTTAATATTGTATGATTAAATGTTTTAAGATAAGACATTTATTTAAATAAAATTATTTCTTTCTCCTTTCTATAATGCTTTTAGGCTATGTAAACTCTATATATGTGTAAAACTTCGAATTATATCAGTTTCATATATATATATATATATATATGATTACATGGAAAAGTATATAACTCCCTCAAAATCATAAGAACTTTATTCTTTTGGGATAGAAATGAAGAGAAAAAAAATTCATATGTAACTAGAGATATCAAAAAAATAAATAACTACAATAAAAAAAATACACTAGAACTACTAGTCATGGATAAATATAAATAGACAGTCTTGTTTGGAAACAAACGGAGAAATAACTATATGTGAGGAGAAATTACATTAAAAATATACATAGCTAAATATTCAAAGATCTCAATAAAATTATTATACAAATCTTAATATAGATGAAGTTGTGAGAAAAAAAGTCTTATACCCTTAGGGTTAGACATAAGTGTGATTGCACAATTTTTTTTTCACACTCTATATTGTGTAGAATATACATTTTGTTAGTCTACATAAACACAACTAAATTAAAAACTCTTAAAGCTAGCGAAATGAACCAGAAAATCCATCAGAGAAACACAAATTCAAAGCCAATAAGGGTAGGGAAAAGTTTCTCTTTCGAAAAACTAAAACTCTCTTGTGCCTACTAAATTGCAAAACAGTATGTTCAAGAACTTAGGTAGATTTAAGATCATATAATCGGTTATATAAATTAAAATATAATTTACAGTAGAAAATTATTTTAAAAGTATAATTTTAAGTATTTTTTTTAAAGGTAAAGGAAATATTTACAAATAAACGCTTTTGATTGTTTGATATATAAGTTTATAACCAAATAGCTAAATTAAAGCTTAATAAATGTAATAAACGAAATAACTGTATCTAAGTAAATGTCATGTTTAAAGACTATCATTCATATCTATAAATAGAGTAAGGATATTCAATCAGAGAATAGAATATAAACTAAAAATTATTTTTTCCTTCACCAAAAAAGAAAAATCAATTTAAAAGTTTAAAAACATATAAAAATGGGAAAACTTAACATGTCTTTGGTGTTTCTTGTGGTGATCCTTGTTACGATGAGTGAACACATCCCATCATATGCTGTAGAAGTAAGCGAACCAAAAACACTATGGAATCAATGTGTTCTCAAGATTACCGCAAAGTGTGCATTGGATATAATGGCTCAAGTTTTCATGAATGGAGTCGTCTCGAATGCTTGCTGCAAGGAGCTTGTGACAGAAGGAAAAGAATGTTATGATGCACTTATCAAATATATTGCCGATAGACCTAGTTTGATTGCACGTGAAGCCCAATATTTCAACTTGTCCTGTGGGAAGGTTGTTAAAGGGTGAGGACAAGGGTTCGAGGAACGCCTGGCGCACCAATAACCTACTGGTGGATTGGGATATCCACAGTGATGGGTTAGGATCGATGCCCTACAGGGCCAGCTTGGGGTCCGTTAGGACGGCTAGTGGGGGGCTAGCAGGGTCCACGGACGGTCCGTTTGGGCAGCTAGCGGGGGGCTAATGGGGTCCGCAGGACGGGTTGTCACAATATGATTACATGGAAAAGTATATACCTCCCTCAAAATCCTAAGAACTTTATTCTTCTGGGATAGAAATGAGGAGAAAAAAAATTCATATGTAACTTGACATGTCAAAAAAAAAATAACTACAATAAAAAAAAACCACTAGAACAACTAGTCATGAATAAATATAAATAGACAGTCTTGTTTAGAAAAAAACGGAGAAATAACTATATGTGATGAGAAATTACATTAAAAATATACATAGCTAAATATTCAAAGATCTCAATAAAACTATTATACAAATCTTAATATAGATGAAGTTGTGAGAAAAAAGTCCAATACCCTTAGGGTTAGACAAAACTGTGATTGCACAACTTTTTTTCACACTCTATATTGTGTAGAATATACATTTTGTTAGTTTACATAAAAGCAACTAAATTAAAAACTCTTAAAGCTAGCGAAATAAACCAGAAAATCCATACGAGAAACACAAATTCAAAGCCAATAATGGTAGGTTAAAGTTTCTCTTCGAAAAACAAAAACTGTCTTGTGCTTCCTAAAGTGCAAAACAGTATGTTCAAGAACTTGGGTAGCATTTAAATTCATATAATCGGTTATATAAATTAAAGTATAATTTACAGTAGAAAATTATTATAAAAGTACATTTTTAATATTTTTTTAAAGGTAAAGGAAATTTTTACAATCAACGTTTTTGATTGTTTGATATATAAGTCTATAACCAAATAGCTAAATTAAAGCTTAATAAATGTAATAAATGAAATAAATGTAATAAATGAAATAAATGTATCTAAGTAAATGTCATGTTTAAAGAATATCATTCATATCTATAAATAGAGTAAGGATATTCAACCGGAGAATAAAACATAAGCTAAAAGTTCTTTTTTTCCTTCACCAAAAAAGAAATATCAATTTATAAGTCTAAAAACATATAAAAATGGGAAAAATTAACATGTCTTTGGTGTTTCTTGTGGTAATCCTTGTTACGATGAGTGAACACATCCCATCATTTTCTGTAGAAGTAAGCGAACCAAAAACACTGTGGAAGCAATGTGTTCTCAAGATTACCGCAAAGTGTGCATTGGAATAATGGCTCAAGTTTTCATGAATGGAGTCATCTCGGATGCTTGCTGCAAGGAGCTTGTGACAGAAGGAAAAGAATGTCATGATGCACTTATCAAATATATTGCCGATAGACCTAGTTTGATTGCACGTGAAGCCCAATATTTCAAGAAAAGAGATAATTTGTGGTTTCATAGTGTTTCTGTTACCAAAACCTTATAGATGTCTTAATATTGTATGATTAAATGTTTTAAGATAAGACATTTATTTAAATAAAATTATTTCTTTCTCCTTTCTATAATGCTTTTAGGCTATGTAAACTCTATATATGTGTAAAACTTCGAATTATATCAGTTTCATATATATATATATATATATATGATTACATGGAAAAGTATATAACTCCCTCAAAATCATAAGAACTTTATTCTTTTGGGATAGAAATGAAGAGAAAAAAAATTCATATGTAACTAGAGATATCAAAAAAATAAATAACTACAATAAAAAAAATACACTAGAACTACTAGTCATGGATAAATATAAATAGACAGTCTTGTTTGGAAACAAACGGAGAAATAACTATATGTGAGGAGAAATTACATTAAAAATATACATAGCTAAATATTCAAAGATCTCAATAAAATTATTATACAAATCTTAATATAGATGAAGTTGTGAGAAAAAAAGTCTTATACCCTTAGGGTTAGACATAAGTGTGATTGCACAATTTTTTTTTCACACTCTATATTGTGTAGAATATACATTTTGTTAGTCTACATAAACACAACTAAATTAAAAACTCTTAAAGCTAGCGAAATGAACCAGAAAATCCATCAGAGAAACACAAATTCAAAGCCAATAAGGGTAGGGAAAAGTTTCTCTTTCGAAAAACTAAAACTCTCTTGTGCCTACTAAATTGCAAAACAGTATGTTCAAGAACTTAGGTAGATTTAAGATCATATAATCGGTTATATAAATTAAAATATAATTTACAGTAGAAAATTATTTTAAAAGTATAATTTTAAGTATTTTTTTTAAAGGTAAAGGAAATATTTACAAATAAACGCTTTTGATTGTTTGATATATAAGTTTATAACCAAATAGCTAAATTAAAGCTTAATAAATGTAATAAACGAAATAACTGTATCTAAGTAAATGTCATGTTTAAAGACTATCATTCATATCTATAAATAGAGTAAGGATATTCAATCAGAGAATAGAATATAAACTAAAAATTATTTTTTCCTTCACCAAAAAAGAAAAATCAATTTAAAAGTTTAAAAACATATAAAAATGGGAAAACTTAACATGTCTTTGGTGTTTCTTGTGGTGATCCTTGTTACGATGAGTGAACACATCCCATCATATGCTGTAGAAGTAAGCGAACCAAAAACACTATGGAATCAATGTGTTCTCAAGATTACCGCAAAGTGTGCATTGGATATAATGGCTCAAGTTTTCATGAATGGAGTCGTCTCGAATGCTTGCTGCAAGGAGCTTGTGACAGAAGGAAAAGAATGTTATGATGCACTTATCAAATATATTGCCGATAGACCTAGTTTGATTGCACGTGAAGCCCAATATTTCAACTTGTCCTGTGGGAAGGTTGTTAAAGGGTGAGGACAAGGGTTCGAGGAACGCCTGGCGCACCAATAACCTACTGGTGGATTGGGATATCCACAGTGATGGGTTAGGATCGATGCCCTACAGGGCCAGCTTGGGGTCCGTTAGGACGGCTAGTGGGGGGCTAGCAGGGTCCACGGACGGTCCGTTTGGGCAGCTAGCGGGGGGCTAATGGGGTCCGCAGGACGGGTTGTCACAATATGATTACATGGAAAAGTATATACCTCCCTCAAAATCCTAAGAACTTTATTCTTCTGGGATAGAAATGAGGAGAAAAAAAATTCATATGTAACTTGACATGTCAAAAAAAAAATAACTACAATAAAAAAAAACCACTAGAACAACTAGTCATGAATAAATATAAATAGACAGTCTTGTTTAGAAAAAAACGGAGAAATAACTATATGTGATGAGAAATTACATTAAAAATATACATAGCTAAATATTCAAAGATCTCAATAAAACTATTATACAAATCTTAATATAGATGAAGTTGTGAGAAAAAAGTCCAATACCCTTAGGGTTAGACAAAACTGTGATTGCACAACTTTTTTTCACACTCTATATTGTGTAGAATATACATTTTGTTAGTTTACATAAAAGCAACTAAATTAAAAACTCTTAAAGCTAGCGAAATAAACCAGAAAATCCATACGAGAAACACAAATTCAAAGCCAATAATGGTAGGTTAAAGTTTCTCTTCGAAAAACAAAAACTGTCTTGTGCTTCCTAAAGTGCAAAACAGTATGTTCAAGAACTTGGGTAGCATTTAAATTCATATAATCGGTTATATAAATTAAAGTATAATTTACAGTAGAAAATTATTATAAAAGTACATTTTTAATATTTTTTTAAAGGTAAAGGAAATTTTTACAATCAACGTTTTTGATTGTTTGATATATAAGTCTATAACCAAATAGCTAAATTAAAGCTTAATAAATGTAATAAATGAAATAAATGTATCTAAGTAAATGTCATGTTTAAAGAATATCATTCATATCTATAAATAGAGTAAGGATATTCAACCGGAGAATAAAACATAAGCTAAAAGTTCTTTTTTTCCTTCACCAAAAAAGAAATATCAATTTATAAGTCTAAAAACATATAAAAATGGGAAAAATTAACATGTCTTTGGTGTTTCTTGTGGTAATCCTTGTTACGATGAGTGAACACATCCCATCATTTTCTGTAGAAGTAAGCGAACCAAAAACACTGTGGAAGCAATGTGTTCTCAAGATTACCGCAAAGTGTGCATTGGAATAATGGCTCAAGTTTTCATGAATGGAGTCATCTCGGATGCTTGCTGCAAGGAGCTTGTGACAGAAGGAAAAGAATGTCATGATGCACTTATCAAATATATTGCCGATAGACCTAGTTTGATTGCACGTGAAGCCCAATATTTCAAGAAAAGAGATAATTTGTGGTTTCATAGTGTTTCTGTTACCAAAACCTTATAGATGTCTTAATATTGTATGATTAAATGTTTTAAGATAAGACATTTATTTAAATAAAATTATTTCTTTCTCCTTTCTATAATGCTTTTAGGCTATGTAAACTCTATATATGTGTAAAACTTCGAATTATATCAGTTTCATATATATATATATATATATATGATTACATGGAAAAGTATATAACTCCCTCAAAATCATAAGAACTTTATTCTTTTGGGATAGAAATGAAGAGAAAAAAAATTCATATGTAACTAGAGATATCAAAAAAATAAATAACTACAATAAAAAAAATACACTAGAACTACTAGTCATGGATAAATATAAATAGACAGTCTTGTTTGGAAACAAACGGAGAAATAACTATATGTGAGGAGAAATTACATTAAAAATATACATAGCTAAATATTCAAAGATCTCAATAAAATTATTATACAAATCTTAATATAGATGAAGTTGTGAGAAAAAAAGTCTTATACCCTTAGGGTTAGACATAAGTGTGATTGCACAATTTTTTTTTCACACTCTATATTGTGTAGAATATACATTTTGTTAGTCTACATAAACACAACTAAATTAAAAACTCTTAAAGCTAGCGAAATGAACCAGAAAATCCATCAGAGAAACACAAATTCAAAGCCAATAAGGGTAGGGAAAAGTTTCTCTTTCGAAAAACTAAAACTCTCTTGTGCCTACTAAATTGCAAAACAGTATGTTCAAGAACTTAGGTAGATTTAAGATCATATAATCGGTTATATAAATTAAAATATAATTTACAGTAGAAAATTATTTTAAAAGTATAATTTTAAGTATTTTTTTTAAAGGTAAAGGAAATATTTACAAATAAACGCTTTTGATTGTTTGATATATAAGTTTATAACCAAATAGCTAAATTAAAGCTTAATAAATGTAATAAACGAAATAACTGTATCTAAGTAAATGTCATGTTTAAAGACTATCATTCATATCTATAAATAGAGTAAGGATATTCAATCAGAGAATAGAATATAAACTAAAAATTATTTTTTCCTTCACCAAAAAAGAAAAATCAATTTAAAAGTTTAAAAACATATAAAAATGGGAAAACTTAACATGTCTTTGGTGTTTCTTGTGGTGATCCTTGTTACGATGAGTGAACACATCCCATCATATGCTGTAGAAGTAAGCGAACCAAAAACACTATGGAATCAATGTGTTCTCAAGATTACCGCAAAGTGTGCATTGGATATAATGGCTCAAGTTTTCATGAATGGAGTCGTCTCGAATGCTTGCTGCAAGGAGCTTGTGACAGAAGGAAAAGAATGTTATGATGCACTTATCAAATATATTGCCGATAGACCTAGTTTGATTGCACGTGAAGCCCAATATTTCAACTTGTCCTGTGGGAAGGTTGTTAAAGGGTGAGGACAAGGGTTCGAGGAACGCCTGGCGCACCAATAACCTACTGGTGGATTGGGATATCCACAGTGATGGGTTAGGATCGATGCCCTACAGGGCCAGCTTGGGGTCCGTTAGGACGGCTAGTGGGGGGCTAGCAGGGTCCACGGACGGTCCGTTTGGGCAGCTAGCGGGGGGCTAATGGGGTCCGCAGGACGGGTTGTCACAATATGATTACATGGAAAAGTATATACCTCCCTCAAAATCCTAAGAACTTTATTCTTCTGGGATAGAAATGAGGAGAAAAAAAATTCATATGTAACTTGACATGTCAAAAAAAAAATAACTACAATAAAAAAAAACCACTAGAACAACTAGTCATGAATAAATATAAATAGACAGTCTTGTTTAGAAAAAAACGGAGAAATAACTATATGTGATGAGAAATTACATTAAAAATATACATAGCTAAATATTCAAAGATCTCAATAAAACTATTATACAAATCTTAATATAGATGAAGTTGTGAGAAAAAAGTCCAATACCCTTAGGGTTAGACAAAACTGTGATTGCACAACTTTTTTTCACACTCTATATTGTGTAGAATATACATTTTGTTAGTTTACATAAAAGCAACTAAATTAAAAACTCTTAAAGCTAGCGAAATAAACCAGAAAATCCATACGAGAAACACAAATTCAAAGCCAATAATGGTAGGTTAAAGTTTCTCTTCGAAAAACAAAAACTGTCTTGTGCTTCCTAAAGTGCAAAACAGTATGTTCAAGAACTTGGGTAGCATTTAAATTCATATAATCGGTTATATAAATTAAAGTATAATTTACAGTAGAAAATTATTATAAAAGTACATTTTTAATATTTTTTTAAAGGTAAAGGAAATTTTTACAATCAACGTTTTTGATTGTTTGATATATAAGTCTATAACCAAATAGCTAAATTAAAGCTTAATAAATGTAATAAATGAAATAAATGTATCTAAGTAAATGTCATGTTTAAAGAATATCATTCATATCTATAAATAGAGTAAGGATATTCAACCGGAGAATAAAACATAAGCTAAAAGTTCTTTTTTTCCTTCACCAAAAAAGAAATATCAATTTATAAGTCTAAAAACATATAAAAATGGGAAAAATTAACATGTCTTTGGTGTTTCTTGTGGTAATCCTTGTTACGATGAGTGAACACATCCCATCATTTTCTGTAGAAGTAAGCGAACCAAAAACACTGTGGAAGCAATGTGTTCTCAAGATTACCGCAAAGTGTGCATTGGAATAATGGCTCAAGTTTTCATGAATGGAGTCATCTCGGATGCTTGCTGCAAGGAGCTTGTGACAGAAGGAAAAGAATGTCATGATGCACTTATCAAATATATTGCCGATAGACCTAGTTTGATTGCACGTGAAGCCCAATATTTCAAGAAAAGAGATAATTTGTGGTTTCATAGTGTTTCTGTTACCAAAACCTTATAGATGTCTTAATATTGTATGATTAAATGTTTTAAGATAAGACATTTATTTAAATAAAATTATTTCTTTCTCCTTTCTATAATGCTTTTAGGCTATGTAAACTCTATATATGTGTAAAACTTCGAATTATATCAGTTTCATATATATATATATATATATATGATTACATGGAAAAGTATATAACTCCCTCAAAATCATAAGAACTTTATTCTTTTGGGATAGAAATGAAGAGAAAAAAAATTCATATGTAACTAGAGATATCAAAAAAATAAATAACTACAATAAAAAAAATACACTAGAACTACTAGTCATGGATAAATATAAATAGACAGTCTTGTTTGGAAACAAACGGAGAAATAACTATATGTGAGGAGAAATTACATTAAAAATATACATAGCTAAATATTCAAAGATCTCAATAAAATTATTATACAAATCTTAATATAGATGAAGTTGTGAGAAAAAAAGTCCTATACCCTTAGGGTTAGACATAAGTGTGATTGCACAATTTTTTTTTCACACTCTATATTGTGTAGAATATACATTTTGTTAGTCTACATAAACACAACTAAATTAAAAACTCTTAAAGCTAGCAAAATGAACCAGAAAATCCATAAGAGAAACACAAATTCAAAGCCAATAAGGGTAGGGAAAAGTTTCTCTTTCCAAAAAATAAAACTCGCTATGCCTACTAAATTGCAAAACAGTATGTTCAAGAACTTGGGTAGATTTAAGATCATATAATCGGTTATATAAATTAAAATATAATTTAAGTAGAAAATTATTTTAAAAGTATACTTATTAGTATTTTTTTAAGGGTAAAGGAAATATTTACAAATCAACGCTTTTGATTGTTTGATATATAAATTTATAACCATATAGCTAAATGAAAGCTTAATAAATGTAATAAAAGAAATAACTGTATCTAAGTAAATGTCATGTTTAAAGACTATCATTCATATCTATAAATAGAGTAAGGATATTCAATCGGAGAATAAAATATAAACTAAAAGTTCTTTTTTTCCTTCACCAAAAAAGAAAAATCAATTTAAAAGTTTAAAAACATATAAAAATGAGAAAACTTAGCAATTCTTTGGTGTTTCTTGTGGTGATCCTTGTTACGATGCGTGAACACATCCTAATTGTAGAAGTAAGCGAACCAAAAACACTGTGGAATCAATGTGTTCTCAAGATTACCGCAAAGTGTGCATTGGATATAATGGCTCAAGTTTTCATGAATGGAGTCGTCTCGGATGCTTGCTGTAAGGAGCTTGTGATAGAAGGAAAAAAATGTCATGATACACTTATCAAATATATTGCCGATAGACCTAGTTTGATTGCAAGTGAAGCCCAATATTTCAAAAGAAGAGATGATTTGTGGGTTCATTGTGTTTCTGTTACCAAAACCTTATAGATGTCTTAATATTGTTTGATTAAATATTTTAAGATAAGACATCATTTAAATAAAATTAGTTCTTTCTCCTTTCTATAATGCTTTTAGGCTATGTAAACTCTATATATGGGTAAAACTTTGAATTATATCAGTTTCATATATATATATATATATGATTACATGGAAAATTATATAACTCCCTCAAAATCCTAAGAACTTTATTCTTCTGGGATAGAAATGAGGAGAAAAAAAATTCATATGTAACTAGACATATCAAAAAAAAACAAATACAATAAAAAAAAACCACTAGAACTAGTAGTCATGGATAAATATAAATAGACAGTCTTGTTTAGAAACAAACGGAGAAATAACTATATGTGAGGAGAAATTACATTAAAAATATACATAGCTAAATATTCAAATATCTCAATAAAACTATTATACAAATCTTAATATAGATGAAGTTGTGAGAAAAAAGTCCAATACCCTTAGGGTTAGACATAACTGTGATTGCACAACTTTTTTTTACACTCTATATTGTGTAGAATATACATTTTGTTAGTTTACATAAAAACAACTAAATTAAAAACTCTTAAAGCTAGCGAAATAAACCAGAAAATCCATAAGAAAAACACAAATTCAAAGCCAATAATGGTAGGGAAAAGTTTCTCTTTTGAAAAACAAAAACTGTCTTGTGCCTCCTAAATTGCAAAACAGTATGTTCAAGAACTTGGGTAGCATTTAAAATCATATAATCGGTTATATAAATTAAAGTATAATTTACAGTAGAAAATTCTTATAAAAGTATATTTTTTAATATTTTTAAAAGGTAAAGGAAATATTAACAAATCAACGCTTTTGATTGTTTGATATATAAGTCTATAACCAAATAGCTAAATTAAAGCTTAATAAATGTAATAAATGAAATAAATGTATCTAAGTAAATATCATGTTTAAAGACTATCATTCATATCTATAAATAGAGTAAGGATATGAAACCGGAGAATAAAACATAAGCTAAAAGTTCTTTTTTTCCTTCACCCAAAAAGAAAAATCAATTTATAAGTCTAAAAACATATAAAAATGGGAAAAATTAACATGTCTTTGGTGTTTCTTGTGGTGATCCTTGTTACGATGAGTGAACACATCCCATCATTTGCTGTAAAAGTAAGCGAACCAAAGACACTTCGGAATCAATGTGTTCTCAAGATTACGGCAAAGTGTGCATTGGATATAACGGCTCAAGTTTTCATGAATGGAGTCGTCTCGGATGCTTGCTGCAAGGAGCTTGTGACAGAAGGAAAAGAATGTCATGATGCACTTATCAAATATATTGCCGATAGACCTAGTTTGATTGCACGTGAAGCCCAATATTTCAAGAANGAAAAGAGATGATTTGTGGGTTCATTGTGTTTCTGTTACCAAAACCTTATAGATGGAGTTAATTAAAAGAAATGCCATAAACAGTAAAAAAGTTTAGTCAAAATGCCACTTTGTCCACTTCTTTTCCACAATGCCACATCACCTACATTAGGATGATGGACAAGATGATATGGAGAAAGATTTCGGACAAGATCTACATCATCTTTTTTTTGGTCCACCATCCTTGACATCCTCTTTTGGTCCACCATCCTCTATGCTATTACTTTTGTTCCATCATCCTCCACATCTTCTTTTGGTCCACCATCATACATGTTATCACCTTATCCATCATCCTCCACGTCATTTTCTTCTTCATCGTCTTCTCATCCTTCTCCCTATCATCTTGTCCATCATTTTCTGTATCATCTTGTCCATCATCTGCATCTTGTACATCAACTACATCTTGTCCATCATATTTATTTTGTCCATCATTTTCATCTTGTCAATCATATTTATCTTGTCCATCAACCATATCTTATCTCATCCTTCTCCATATCATCTTGTCCATCATTCTTTGTATCATCTTGTCTATCATCTGCTTCTTGTCCATCAACCGCATCTTGTCCATCATATTTATCTTGTCTATCATCTTATTGTGACAACCCGTCCCGTTGACCCCACTAGCCCACCGCTAGCTTGCCCCCATAGGCCCGAAGCTGGCCCTGCAGGGCATCGATCCTAACCCCTCACTGGGCAAATGGAACTATTCATCCAAATCCACAGTAGGTTATTGGTGCGCCAGGCGTTCCTCGAACAAGGGAATCAAAGGCTTAGATTAGCCATGGTCATGCACTCACCTCTTTGAAGGAAGATTTAGACCAAAGGAACGAATTCCCTCACTCCTAGCAAGCTTCTAGCTCCTTCCCAGCCTTAGATCTCCCAAGAACAGCAAGGAATCTCACCAATCTCTCTCAAAAGCTCAAGGACAAGGTTTTCTCTCTTTTTCCTCAAAAACTCACAAACGGCGACACAATAACCTCTGCAACACGACCTAGGTCGTTTTCTTCCTTTTAAGACCCGGTTCAATGGTTTCCTTAAACCAAACCAAACCAAATCGACGATTAAAACAACCCGACGAACCCGGAATTAGTGGTGTCGATCGATGCTACAAGGGTATCGATCGACACCCCAACCAAAAACGCATATTCCGGTTCGCGGATGTTACAATTCTCCCCCACCAATCTAGATTCGTCCTCGAATCCCGAACAACCATCAGCCAAGGACTCCCGTGCAACCATCTCCACGGCCCGCACTCCTCCGACTGATCTACAGCAGGTCACCTCTAGACGATAGACTCAGGCTCCAGTCGTCATTTGCTCTTGACTTTTTGGACTTTCCTTTACTCATAGGCCTAAACCTTGAGTTCTATTGGCTCCTCATCAGACCTAAGTCGGCATGCCAAAATATATAAGGGAGAGTCCAAACTCGTCTCTCGGGTTGTCACCCTACAGCGCACCCCCGGATCGTCATCCGAAGTCGATATACCAACCATACTCCCGAGC
>NC_025694.1:17513089-17514999 GCF_000633955.1 Camelina sativa | reverse complement strand
GCGAGCAAACGATTCTGAACACGTCTGAGTCCTATCCCTATCCAGGTTTCCTTCCCGTGGCTCGCGTAAAAACATCTCAATGTCCTACCAACCACATATCCCCCTCTCCGGGATACCCCAGGATCATATACCCGCCACAAGGGCCGCCACAAAGGCCCACAAAATGTCCTAACTAGGACCGCCACCAAGGCCAAACAAATGTCCTAAAGAGGACCGCCACCAATGCCACTCGTCCCGAAGGACCGTCACAAAGACCAACTATCCCGAAGGACCGTCACAAAGACCATCTGTCACGAAGGACCGTCACAAAGACCATCCATCCTGAAGAACCATCACAAAGACCATCCGTCCCGAAGGACCATCACAAAGACCATCCGTCCCGAAGGACCGTCACAAGGACACTCTGTCTAAACAGCCCGCCACAAAGGCCAACAATTGGCTAACAGCCCGCCACCAAGGCCACACAATTAACTAAAAGCCCGCCACAAAGGCCACACAATGTCTAAAAAGACTGCCACACACAGGCACACTGACTCGAAAGTCCGCCACAAAGGCCACAAAGCCCCCTCCAAGGCTTCCCACCGCTAAAATGGACAAATTCTAATTTCCGCAAAACTTTCCATATTTAACACTTTCCATTTTTGGAAACTTTCCACTTTTGGAAACTTCTCTTCACAACCCGCCTCACGGAAACTTTGTACCCCAAACATCACCTCATCTTGTTACTGAGTCGCACAACCAACCACCCCAAGCGACCGAGTAACAAGAGAGATGGGCTGGAATACTCCATTCCCGCTCCAGCCACGGATTACAGATGGGACCAGGCTAAACAAGCTCAAGTCGCGGCTTGCTTCTCATACCACTTCTTGAACCTTGCCTTCATCTTTGCCTCAGGCTCCCAAGTCTGCTCCTCAACACCATCACAGTCCCACAGGACTCTCATCAAAGGAATCTTCTTCTTCCGAAGTTCCTTGATCCTCCTCTCGAGAACCCTCACTGGTCTCGCCTCCACAGTCATGTTCGGCTGAAGATCCTCAGGAATCTTAGCCAACACCTGCTCACCCTCACGGAGACACTTCCGCAACATAAACACATGGAAAACCTTATGGAATGCACGCATAACCTCAGGTAACTCCAATCTATATGCCACTGGTCCAATCCGCTCAATCACTCTGAATGGACCCATATACCTCGGACTCAACTTAGTGGGGGTTATTGATTTAAGATTTGAATAGAGTTTTAAAGATTTTAAATGTTACGTAAAATCTGTTGTTATTAGATGAAGATTTTGTTAAACTCTATTAAAGTTTAGTGTTATTAGTTTGTGATTTATAAAAAGTCATTTAAAATCTTAACAAATCTGGGTTATTGGATTCAGACTTCTATAAAGTCATTAAAAGTTTTGTGTTATTCAATTAAAACAAAAGAATCTAGGATTGTTAATGAGTTCAATTATTATGTTATTGGTTCATGATTTTAGACACTTTCTTTAAAAAATAAAGTCATGGAAAGTATCATAAATACAGGGATTGTTTGGAGGACTTTACAAGATTTTAGAAAACTAATCAACAAAACTCTCTAGCAATCTTTAACAATCTTTCACTTATTCATTTTTCATGATTTTGTTGAACTCTTCAAAAATCTGCATAATCTCAAACCAATACCACCCCCTTAGTCTCTGACAATGACCTGTTCGGACCCCGCAACATGGCCATCTTGAGGTACACTCTGTCTCCTACCTGAAACTCAAGATCTCTCCTCCTCTTATAAGTATAACTCCTCTGCCTATCCTGAGCCTCCTTCATGTTCAGCTTGAGAACCCGAATCTTCTCTGAGGTCTCCTGAACAAAACTAGCACCAAACATGCTCCTCTCCCCCACCTGAGTCCAGCATAATGGTGTACGACATGG